>NW_007253835.1:268023-271566 GCF_000164805.1 Carlito syrichta | reverse complement strand
GGCCACTGCACTCCAGTCTGGGTGACAGAGTGAGACTCCAACTCAAAAAAAAAAACACACCAAAAAAACCAGTATCTAATAAATATACACATACCTTATGACAGCAATTCCAACACAGGTGACATGTCTATATCAACAAAAAGACACGTACAAGAGTGTTCATAGTGGCTTTATTCTTTTTTTTTCATTTATTTTTTAAACAGCTTTATTGAGATATAATTTACATACATTAAAATTCACCATTTTAAATGTACAGTTCGGTGAGTTTCAGCAAATTTATCTAATGGCAAAACTATCTCCACAATCCAGTTTTAGAATACTTCCATCACTCCCAAAAGTTTTCTCATTCCCATTTATAGCCAATCCTGGCTCCAACTTCCAGCTCCAGGCAACCACCAACGTGGTTTCCATTTCTACAGTTTGCCTTTTCTAGAAATTTCATGTAAATGGAATCATACAATATGTAGTATTTTGCGTCTGGCTTCTTTCACTTAGCATAATGTTTTTGAGAGTGATCTATGTTGTTTCAAGTGTGAATAGTTTGTTCCTATTTATGACTTTATGTCAACACCATATTTTGTTTATCCATTCACTAATTAATGAATTTGGATTGTCCACTTATTGGCTGTTATGAATTATGATGCTATGAGCAATTGCATAGGATCTTTGTGTTGATATATATTTGCAGTTGTCTTGAATGGCTAGATGCCTACGAGTGAATATTCTTTTTTTTTAGGTATACAAATGTTCATTATGCAGGTACCCTTGTGGATGAGGTGTGCCCTCCTCCCCTTCCCCTGGCAGTTTCCCACTACTGCCAATCCCTTTTTTATAGTATTAAGATAATTGTTCAAGGTCCACTTACGAATGAGAACATGTGATACTTGGTTCTTTGTTTCCATGCTAGATCACTCAGTATTATAGAGTCTAAGTCCATCCAAATTGCTGCAAAATTCATAATTTTGTCCTTCTTTATAGCTGTGTAATATTCCATTGTGTATATGTACCACATTTTTAAATCCAGTCCTCTTTAGATGGGAAGCATGGTTGGTTCCATGTTTTTCTTATTGTGAATAATGCTGCAATAAGCATGCATGTGCAGGTATCTTTTTCGTTGCTCTAATTCCAGCTCCAACATTCTCACAACGGCACACAAAAACACGCAACAACAATAATAAACACCATTTAGCAAGATACCACCACACATCGACCTGAACACAGCTGTGAGACACTGATATACTAAGGTTATAAAAGCTTATTGAATTGTTTGTACGGTGCTGCCAATGTAAGCGCATGGTGGCAAGTTCATGAACTTACTTGTCAGACCTCATATTAAGACTTATTATAAAGCTGTAATAATAAAACCGGGTGGAGTGGCTCACACCTATAATTCCAGCACTTTGGGAGGCAGAAGTGAGAGGATTGCCTGAGCCTAGGGGTTCGAGATCAGTCTGGGAAACTTGGTAAGACCTCATCTCTACAATAAATCGAAAAATTAGTCAGGTGTGGTGCCACACACCTGCGGTTCCAGCTACTTGGAAGACTGAGGAAGAAGGGTCACCTGAGCCCAGAAGATCAAGGCTGTAGTGGCCATGAGTGTGTCACTGCACTCCAGTCTGGGTAGCACAGTGAGACTCTGACTCAAAAAAAAACCAACTATAATAATAAAGACAATACGGTCTAGGCAAAGGACAGAAATCTGACCTACAGAAGGGATATAAGATACCCCAAACTCGTATAATATAGACTAAAATGGCCAAATTTTGCTGTATGTAAATTATATTCCAATAAAAGAACAAAATGAACTTATACATTTAGGTCTACTTATTCTCTATTTTGTTCCATTGTTCTATTTGTTATTTCATATTTGAGTACTTCATAGTCTTGAATATTTAGCTTTATGATAAGTTTTGACACCATGAAGTGTAAATCCAACAATTTTGTTCTTCTTTCTCAAGATTGCTTTTGATATTCTAACCCCTTTACATTTCCATATAAATTTTAGAAACAAGTTATCAATTTCTAAAAAAAAAATCTAGTGGGATTATGGTTGGGATTGTGTTGAATCTTTAGATCAATTGGAGGAGAATTGAGATCTTAATATTGAATTCTGTGATCCATGAACATGGAACTTGGTATATCCATGAATTCCACTAATTTGGGTATTCTTTAATTTCTCTCAGCAGCATTTTTGTAGTTTTCAGTTAGAGGTCTTAGATTTTTTTTTTTGGTCAAATTTATTCTTACATATTTCGCATTTTTGACACTACTATGGATAAAATGTTAAAATATAATTTTCCAGTTGTTTGCTGCTAGTAATTAAAATACATTTGATTTTTTGTAATTTGACGTTGGATCCTGTGGACTTGCTAAATCACTAATTAGTTCTAGTTGCTTTGCAGATTAGTTGAGATTTTCTTTGTAAAAAATCACATTCTCTGCAAGTAAAGAGTTTTCCTCCTTCATTTCTGCTCCTTACACCTTTCGTTTTGTTTGCTTGCCTTATATCACTGACTATGAACTCTAATGTTGAATATAAGTGATAAGGGTGGGCATCCTTGCCTTGTTCCCAATATAAGGGCTAGGGATTTTCTTTCATGAGAATATCTTTCATGAGGATATAGTATACTATAGCCACTTAGAAGTGATTTTTTTTTCGTTTTGAGTTGGAGTCTCACTCTGTTGCCCGAACTGGAGTGCAGTGGCACAATCACAGCTCACCACAACCTCAACCTGCTGGGCTCAGGCAATCCTTCTGCCTCAGCCTCCTGAGTAGCTAGGGCTACAGGTGCATACCACCATGCGCAGTTGATTTTTTAAATTTTTTTGTAGAGACGAAGTCTCAGTATGTTGCCCAGGCTGGTCTCAAACTCCTGGGCTCGAGCAATCCTCCTGCCTCTGCCTCCCAATGTGCTGGAATTACCAGACATGAGCCACCGCACCCAGCTTGAAGTTAATTTGTATTCTCTTGTAAAATGGATACTTGCAAACCATAGGATGCACTCCTAGGTATATAGGCTACAGAAACTCTTACCCATATGTACAAGAATATTCATAATAGAAAAAAAAAAAGAAACTCAAATTCCTGTGAAGAGGGTGGGTAAAATGGATACATTCATATAGTGGAATATGGCACTGCCGTGAAAACTGATGAACTATAGTGACCTTTGACAACACAGATAAATCTTAAAATAATATTAAACAAAATATATAAGGCCAGCCGGGCTCGGTGGCTCAGCCTGTAATCCCGCGCCTTTGGGAGGCTGAGGTGAGTGGATTGCCTGAACCCGCGGGTTCGCGACCCGCCTGGGCAGCGAGACCTCATCTCTACAATAAATCAAAAAATCAGCCAGGCGTGGTAGCGCATGCCTGTAATTCCGGCTACTTGGAAGGCTGAGGTGGAAGGATCACTGGAGCCCAGCAGGCGAGGCTGCGGTGGCCGGGAGCGTCCACTGCACTCCAGTCTGGGCGACCGAGTGAGGCTCCAACTCAAAAAAAAAAAAAAAAGAAATATATATATATATATATATATATATATATATA
>NW_007253835.1:264755-267898 GCF_000164805.1 Carlito syrichta | reverse complement strand
TATAAGGCCATGTAAACCTAAATACAATATCATATGATTTTCAAAAAACTGAAAAATGAGTCGATCTAAATAATATATTCTATAGGTACACACACAGAAGTGCTAAAAATATTAAAAATAAAAAGCAAAGGAAAGGTAAGCACTAAAGTCAGGGCAGAGGCTACCTCCTTGTAACCAGGAGGCAGAGAGAGATGTGGAGATTTGAGGTACAATAGTAGGCACAAGTTTTGGGTCATGTTCTAGCTCTTGGGTTGGGAGGAAGGTTCAAGGAGTTGATGAAATTATTTTTGCTTTAAAAATTATATATTCTTGCGCCAGGCGCAATGACTCACATCTGTAATCCCAGTATTTTGGAATTTGGAGGCAAGAGGATTGCTGAGTTCAGGGGTTCAAGACCAGCCTGGGCAACTGGCAAGACCTCATCTCTACAATATATCAAAAAAATTAGCCAGGCATGGTGGTGCACTCCTGTAGTTCCAGCTACTTGGAAGGCTGAGGCAGAAGGATCACCTGAGCACAGCAGGTTGAGGCTGCGGTGGCCATGAGCGCGCCACTGCACTCAAGCCTGGGCAACAGAGTGAGACTTTTACTCAAAAAAAGTTACACGTACTCTTTGGTTTGCATAAATATATTTTAAAAGATTAAATAATTTAAAATAGCAGATGAATTGTTAGTGTATCATACACACCATTATTGTTGTCCACTACAATGTCCTGGAGATTGTTTCAAGTTAGCACACACAGATGTAACTCATTCTTTCTTTCTTTCTTTTTTTTTTTGAGTTGGAGTCTCATTCTGTCACACAGGCTGGAGGGTAGTGGCACGCCTTTCGGCCACTGCAGCCTCAACTTGCTGGGTTCTGGCGATCCTTCTGCCTCAGCCTTCCAAGTAGCCGGAACTACAGGTGCGCACTACCATGCCCCGCTAAGTTTTTGATTTATTGTAGACATGGTCTCGCCAAGTTGCCCGGGCTGGTCTCGAACCCGCAGGCTCAGGCAATCCACTTGCTTTGGCCTCCCAAAGTGCTGGGATTACAGGCCGGGCCACTGAGCCCGGCCAATAACTCATTCTTTCTGATGTAAATATGTCATAATGTATTTAATCAGTCCTCCCTAATAATGAATATTTTAGTTGTTTCTAGTCTTTAAAGAATGTTGCAATTAATATTATTATTCACATATCTTGACATAGAATATCTATAAGATCATATTTCTAGAAGTGGAATGACTAGGGCAAGAAATGTGAGTATGGCCATTTTTAATAGATGGCTAGATTGTTTGTTCAACTTCAGACAGTAGGAGTTTAAGGCAATGGTGAGAAATCCAAATGGGGATGTCCCACAGATACTGTCAGCAGGAAGTCCCTGAGTACTGTACACCTGTGTACATTTGGCTGCTTTTGTACATGCAGGGTATTTGGAGCAGAGTAGGTGTGGAAGTGGGGTGAGGGTAGCTATTTATGCATTTATTGCTTGAGAAAAGCAACAACTCTAGTGACATCAGGCCTCCAGGCCTGATGAGCAGCTGTTTCATAGACCTAGAGATGCAGCAGAACTCTTGCCTACTGCTTGAGGTTAAGTCAGGAGATATCTGGAAGGAAGAGAGGGAAGAGGCAGCAATCCTGACCATGGACACTTTTATTGTGGGAAGTGGCTGGAGACATCTGGGCCAGGCTTCCCACACAGCACTGTCCCAGCACAAATTCCTGGTCCCAGAAGGACATAAATAGGGGCAACTCTGAAAATGTCTTTCCTGTGACAAAAACCAGCTGGACAGGGCAGCCTCAATACCAGGAGCATTTGATTACAATCATGAGTTCAAGTGGGAGCCCCTTTTGCTGGGCCAGTAAAGCTGTTTGTGGTTTTCCCCTGTTCTAAACAAAACTGTGATGAACCCACTCGTTCCTTTCTACCTAGCGTGATCCCCAGGCTTTCCTACTCTAAGTTCCTATTTGCATTTCTATAATGGCAGTAGTACTCTATGTGCTCCCCTTAGGTCCTTCCCCAGGGGCCAGGACTGGAGTGAGGGAGTGAGACATTGGCCCCGGTTACAATATTTACGAGCATGCCCCAAAACCTAGTAATCAAGATAAATACTATATTAATGCAGTATTTTAATCATCTGAAATTAATACGAAAAAATCCATGATGAACAAAATATCAAAAATTTAAACAAAAACAGTCAAACCTGCACTTTCACGACCATGCTTCACTAATCTGGCTCTGCTTCTGATAAAACTTTATTTACAAAAACAGGTGACCAATGCCTTTGCCTCCCATGGTTTGCCAATATGATTTTTTTAAACATTCTTAGTACAATATACATAGTATAAATTTACCACTTTAATTTTTTTTGAGTTGGGGGGTCTCCCTCTGTCACCCGGGGTGGAGTGCAGTGGCACCATCGCCGCTCACAGCAGCCTCCACCTGCTGGGCTCAGGCGATCCTTCTGCCTCAGCCTACCAAGTAGCTGGGACTACAGTCGTGCACCACCACGCCCGTCTAATTGTATTTATTTATTTATGTGCTTATTTGTTTTATTTTCGGAGAGACTAGGTCTCAGTATGTCGCCCAGACTGGTCTCAAACGGCCTGGGCTCAAGCGATCCTCCGGTCTCAGCCTCTCCAAGTGCTGGGATTACAGGCGTGAGCCACCGAGCCAGGCCCGCTTTAACCACTTTTAAGTGTACGGTTCATCCGCATTGTGCAACCATAGTTTTTTTGTTTGTTTATTTGTTTGTTTGTTTTGAGTCGGAGTCTCACTCGGTGGCCCAGACTGGAGTGCAGTGGCCGCTCCCGGCCACCGCAGCCTCGACCTGCTGGGCTCCGGCGAGCCTTCCGCCTCAGCCTTCCGAGTAGCCGGAATTACGGGCGCGCGCTACCACGCCCGGCTGATTTTTGATTTGTGGTAGAGATGCGGTCTCGCTGCCCAGGCGGGTCTCGAACCCGCGGGCTCAGGCCATCCACTCGCCTCAGCCTCCCAAAGGCGCGGGATGACAGGCTGAGCCACCGAGCCCGGCTTCATAGAGCTTTTCCAATGTTACACGCACATATTGCGCATGGTGAGAACCGAGTCTGGGGTGCCGAGTCGAGGGCCCCCGAGTCCGGCCTCGCCCCCGCCCCGCCACTCGCCCTCGAGCGCGCCG
>NW_007253835.1:262221-264107 GCF_000164805.1 Carlito syrichta | reverse complement strand
CTCTCTTCTCTCCAGGTCGCAGTCCCCTTCCCCTCGCCAGGAGCCCGGGCCGCCTCCGCGCTAATTCTCCCCCTTCCGACGTTTCCGACGTGTTTCTCCCGCAGCCCCTGCCCGGTGACAACTTGGATTCCCGTGTCTGGCCCCCGCGCCTACACGCCCGTTTTTCCTTCCTCTTCCCGGATCTGCCTCTCCCTTTTTGCAGCTGCTCTCCGTTGCTCTTTGAATGGCAGGCTCACCTGTCCGCTTCCTAGGCTCACCTGCCCTCTCCTCCCTATCCCACCTTACGTCCGCTTCAAAGAGAGCAGATCGGTCCCTCTTCTCAGCTAGCCTGGGTTTCCTGGTGCCGCCCTAGACTTGCACTAGGGCTCCCTGAGTGGGTGAAGGGGGTGCGGCAGTGTCTTGGGTGGACCGTGCCCTCCGCCCCTCAGACCTCCCTTTATGTCTTACTCTCCTCTGGTGCGGGAATCCAGGAGAGCGAAATGAAAGGCGGGAGCCAGTTTTGCCGAGGAAAAGAGGTTAGCACTTTGAAGTCAGACTGTGTGCTTAAGCTGCTCACTGCCTGCAGTACAGGCTCATGTAAACCTTCAGCTGAACCTGGGGTGCGTTTTGCCATCCCCATTTTAGGATGTGGAATTTGAGGCTCGGAGAGGCTCTGTAAGTGTGACTAAGGTAAACTAGTGAGTGGAAAAGCCGAGTGTATCTAACTCCAGAATCAATCTTGGCTCCTTCCCAAGAATCCTCAGGCAGGAAGGACAGACCCTACATAGGACTCCAGGCGGGCCCAGGCCAGAAGCAAACTGACTCCTGGGTCGTTCCCCAGGCCTGGGTGAGGGACTGGTGACCGTGGGGCCATCATACCTGAATATGCAGTAGTCTTTCCCTCATCGGCTGAAGATTCGTTCCAAGATCCCCAGTGGGTGCCTGAAATGACAGATAGTACCAAACCCTATATATGCTATGTTTGTTTCTATACATACATACATAGGATAAAGTTTAACTTATAAATTAGGAACAATAAGAGATGGATAACAATAACTAATAATAAAAGTAGAACACTGATAACAATGTACTGTAATGAGTTACGTGAATGTGATCTCTCTTTCTCTCCCTCAAAATAGTTTATTGTCCTGTACCCACCCTGCTTTTTGTGATGATGTGAGGTGATAACTGCAATGCCTGTGTGACAGCATGACATAGGCAATTGTGATGTAGCATTGGACTACTATTGAAAACAAATTTAAACCTTATACGTTGTTTCTGGAATTTTCCATTTAATATTTTTGGACCATGGTGGTCAGGTAATTGAAACTGTGGAAAGTGAAGCATGTATTGGTGGGGGGGAGGGGGAAGGGACTACTGTAAGTCAACAGTTGTAACCTGCTTCTGCTTCTGCTTTCAAGACGCACCCAGCAAGTGCTTTTACACCTTTGGTTAAAAGGACTTAGTGCTCACTGTCCCAGGTGGTTCCTCATCGGGCCATCCCGCCTAATTCTTCAAGCCTTTATTCAATCACTTACTTGGCTCCATAATGACTTGACAGCTCTGTGCTGGGCGTGGGGAGGTATCAGTGAACAAAACAAACACTTTTCCTGTCTTCATGGAGCTAATAGGATGATGGGAAGGGAAAGGGAATATATGAATCCCATGATAATTATGATATGGGGCTAACAGACTGTGGGTCTGGGAGGGGGGCTCAGAGAGCACTTTCTTGAGAAAGTGACATTGACACTGAGAGCTAGTTGGTGAATAGGGCTTAGCCAGGCGAAATGTGGTGAGAGGAACATTCCAGACAAAAGGGAGCAGCACGTATGAAGGCTCTGA
The DNA here is from genome assembly GCF_000164805.1 of Carlito syrichta. Taxonomy (NCBI): domain Eukaryota; kingdom Metazoa; phylum Chordata; class Mammalia; order Primates; family Tarsiidae; genus Carlito; species Carlito syrichta. Next base: position 262,286 of record NW_007253835.1, on the reverse strand, counting down.
AAGGGAAGAGCTTGGCACGGTCAAGGGGTAAAAATAATAAAATGAATGTGACCAGAGGCTGAGGG
>NW_007253835.1:251913-261907 GCF_000164805.1 Carlito syrichta | reverse complement strand
GGGACTTAGCATTCTGCATTCAGCCCAATTTAATCTTGGAAGTTGATGTTTGGTGTCAGGTCGTGTAAAGGTACAGAATGTTTAGCCGTAGATATAAGAAAAACTGAATGCAGGGAATAAGAGAGGTTGAGACTGCCTGGCTTGTGGTGGTGGCTCATGGGTCCCGCCCTGCGTTGTAACGATGTCCCAGACAGGAGTCTTAGGGTGTGGCTTCTCCTCCCAGCACCATCCTGAGTACCACCCCTGGCCAACTGCCCTAGGAGCCACTCCTCCCAGCTCTACTAGCCACCCAGCACTGTGGTCTGCTTTGCTTTGCCTTACCTGGCCATCAGGGAGGACCCTGAGGGAATAACAAGTCCGCATTTGCTTCTGACTCCTATATTCACCTGTCATCCTAAAAGCTCCAGTGTGGTCATGAGCCTGCAGTTGTGAAAAAGACTAAAAGCAGTGCACCTACAAACCTATGACCCAAGCTTGACCAATGGTCACATTAGCCCAACACTCCGATTGCCTGTCAGTTTCTGTATATAGATTTCTAATCTAGAAACTAGTTCATGGTTGTCTTTAAATTGGAGGAGAGGCAGTCAGAGGAGAAATCTGGGGTGGGATATCCTTTCAGAGAGATGCCTGAATGGAGACAAGACATTTCTGTTCTCTCTAGCTCAGCCCACAAGCTGCCTTTCTCTCCTTCCTCTCCTCTTGCCAGTCCAGGGATGCTGACACCCTTGAGGCTAGAGCTCCGCCCCTATTGTGTGAGGAGCAGGAAGGGTGTTGCCCGAGGAGTGGAATGCCCTGAGACCGCTGTGTTTTGTGGAGCTCGTTTCTGAACGGCGTCCCTCTGAGGGGTCCTCCTTCCTTAGCTTAGTCCTTGGATGGGAGCATCCTGGGTCTTCTTCCAGGGAGAAGGCCTGGCCCTGTTTGTTTCCCCTGTCCCCCACTTTGCTGCCCTCCCTCTGTGTACACACACACATTCACACTCACATGAAGGCACATACACAGAACAAGTCAAACTTGTTTGAGCCAACATATTGTGGAGGGGATGAGACAAGGTCTCCACAGCCTTGGACTTGGGGAAGCTGTGCTCCCCACCTTGAGCAAGTGAAAGAGCCCTGGCTGAGCAGGGAAGGTCCTCGCCCCAAGCTCAGGTGAGAACAGGGTCCCTCCCATTGGGGCCACATGTTTGCAGGGCATGTCATTCGTTTATTGAGCTGCAACAAGCATTTTTCAAAAAAGAAATAGACAAGAAAAGGACTTTGGGTTCCAACATCCTTCTGTGTCTCCCAGACTTTGGTCATCCATGAATCACTGTCACAGTTTTTTTCCAAATTGGCAAACTACTTGAACTATTATATTTAATATTTCTCTTTAAATGGACTCACTTCCCCCCCCCCATTTACTCAGGCAATAATACCAGTGAAATCACTTTAAAATAAATCATGCACTTTAAAATAAATATAGCCGGACTCAATGGCTCAGCCTGTAATCCTAGCGCTTTGGGAGGCTGAGGTGAGTGGATTGCCTGAGCCCGCAGGTTCGAGACCCGCCCGGGCAACTTGGCGAGACCTCATCTCTACAATAAATCAAAAATAAGCCGGGCGTGGTAGCGCGCGCCTGTAGTTGAGCTACTTGTAAGGCTGAGGTGGAGGGATCGCCGGAACCCAGCAGGTTGAGGCTGCAGTGGCCGGGAGCGGCCACTGCACTCCAGTCCGAGTGACAGAGTGAGACTCCAACTCAAAAAATAAAAAATAAATATAGAACTATTGAAATTAGAAACACTCGTCCTTGCATCCCCTAAGGTCATCTTGGGCACCACCAGTGGATTGACAGAGTAGGGCATCTTCATCCTGGTTTTCTGTGGAGCATGTTCTAGGATCAATGAAAGAGATGACATTGTATGTGAAAGATGTGTCTTTTTCTGGAGAAAGAGTGACATCTTCCATCTCATTCCAACCAGGCTTCTTCCTCAACCCCAAACCTGCCACTCTGGGGCATGAGAACTATCACATAGTTCACACACCCTCTCCCCCAACACAGACCTAGGAAGGTTCTCCCGTGGGCAGACATCTCTTCATGCCACCTGACCATGCCCTCTGTTTGAGAAAACCCTGGAGGAAGGCAAACCTGATGCCCCCACTGCTGCTGGGGTAACCTTGATGTCTGAAGATCTCGACACCATGTTCTAATCCCATAGGGTGCACCTCTGTCTCTGAGTGGCCTGAGAAGTCCCCAGATTCTGCCACACGTGGTTCTGCCAGGCTTTGGGTTCTGGCCATTCAGAGCTTCAGGGCTTGAGTAAATTAAGTGGAGATGGACAATAGGGAAGAGATCTGAGTGCAGGAAAGCTTGGGGTTCCTACCCCACCTTAGGCCCCAGAACGTTTTGAGCTCAGCCCAACTTGGAAAGCTGATCTGAGCTGAGAACTCAGATAAAAACTGGTGCTTGGGGAACTTGTTTAACTGCTGCCACCCGCAGAGCACAGTGGAGCTGCAAAGTTCATTAACTGAAGGGGGTTGAGACCTGCTAGGCCTACCAGAGGGCTTCAGTGGAGCCTGCCTGGCCAATCAACAGTCACTGCCCTCCACTACCCACCAGGGACTTCTGTGCTCTTGCCTGGTGAGTCTCACCTGGAGGATGAACCCAGAGCTAGCTATTGGGTTGTACAGGGACCAGGTCACTGCAGTTCCATGCCCACCCTTGTGTTACCCAACAATTCAGTGAATGAAAGGGCTTCAAGACCCAGAATTGAGGGGAGGGTCAGAAATTAGGATTCTCTGGGAGAAATAAGAAGAAACAAACAGGAATCTCAGAAACACATGAGAGCAATCGTCTTTGGAAATATTCTGAGGAAATAACCTAGACTGCTGCCCAAGCAGTATCCATCATTTTCACTTTCTAATTTTTTCTTATGACACATACTCATCATTGGTCCATATACAGTCTTCATCTATTTAGACAGATGGTAATAAGCACCCCGTTTTCTCTGAAACCCACCAAACCACTGACACAGCTCCTGCCAGCATCACTGGGATGGTCATCTCCCTTGACCTGGTGATCACTTCTCACCTTATCATAACTGGCCTGACAGTAACTCGACACAGTTGATCACCCTCCACCTTGATAAACTTTGTTCACTCGGCTTCTCCATTCCCTTTGGTATCCAAATCCACCTGAATTAGTTTTCTCTTGCTTCTGTAACAAAATTACCTAACTTAATGACTTAGGGCAACATAAATGTACTCTTGTATAGTATTGGAGTAAAAAATGAGTCAGCAGGAAAGTGCTTCTTCTGGAGGCTCTAGGGAAGATTCTCTTTTCTTGCTTCTTTCAGCTGCCATGGCCCAGGCAGCAACCTTACCACTCTGGCCTCTGCTTCTGACTCTTCTGCCTTCATCTTCCATATTTAAGGACACTTGTGATGACATTGGAGCCACCTGGATCATCCAGGGTAATCTCCCCATCGCAAGATCATTAATTTAATGACAACTGCCAAGTCCCTTTTGGTGAATAAGGTCACGTATTCACAGATTCCAGGTATTGGGACATACACATGGGGGAGGGGATACTTCTGCCCACCACACCCACCTATACCATGACTTCTCTGTCTCCATTGCTGGTTTCTTAGCTTCTCATTTCCTAGAAAACTGCACACAGCTTAGTAACTTTTTACCTGGGTAAGCATCTCTGTTGCCATCACCTAGATCAAGATGTAGAACTCTTCCAGCACCTCTGGCAGACTCCTGCCTCTTTTCAGGCAACAGCACCTTCCAGAGGTAGCCACTGTTCCAACCTCTATCACCCTGGGATGGTTTTGCCTGTCTCTGAACTTTATGTAGGACTCATGCACTCTGCTGGATGGCTTCTTTCACTCAGTATTGTGCCTGAGAGGTTACTGCTGTTTTCCTTACTCTTAACAGCAACCATCTCTATTGCCTGCTCTGTCCTAGGCAGATGAAGGGGAAAAATGGGGAGTGGATGGAGAAGGAAGAGCCAATGACATGGTCAGCCCACTTGCTGGTCCTCAGCAGACTCCTTAGTCTTCCTTCCGGAACATTCCCCCATTACTACCCTACCTTGGCCAGAGCCCCATTGTGCTCATTACAGTCTCCTGGGCAGGTCTACCCCTGTACCCCATTGCTTATGAACCTTTCTCAAGAGAACTTGGTTACATTAAGGCAGTGCTTCTAAGTCTTCAATGGCTCCCCATTGCCATATCCCTTAAGTTCCCCTCAAATGCTTTTTCTTCCACAGAAAGTCTCCTTACCTTTTTTTTTTTTTTTTTTTTTTTGAGTCAGAGTCTCACTCTGTTGCCCAGGCTGGAGTGCAGTGGCATGTTCACGGCCACTACAGCCTCGACCTGCTGGGCTCAGGCAAACTATTCCACCTCAGTCTTCCAAGTAGCTGGAACTACAAGTGCACATCACCACACCCAGCTCATTTTTTTATTTATTGTAGAGACGAGGTCTCGCCAAGTTGCCCAGGCTAGTGTTGAACCCCTGGACCCAGGCAATCCTCTTGCCTCCACCTCCCAAAGCACTAGGATTACAGGTGTGAGCCAGCACACCTGGCCACATCTTTTATGTTTCTCCCCTCCTCTCAGACTCTCATGGCACTTTACCTGTCCCCATTCTACATCATTCATATGTTCTACCTTATTTTCACTATGGCCTTTCTCTGTTCTCTTGTCTACTAAACTGTAAAGTCTTTGAGGACTAGAATTGTCTGCCACATCTGGGTTTCTCTAGCATGCACTAGCACACAAGTGCATGCCAACAGGTTTCTCTAGCATACACTAGCGCACAAGTGCTAATAAATACTTGAATAAGTGAATGAATGTGTTGCTTGGAAAACTGAGGTATATGCATCATTGAAAAGGAAAATTAGTATACACAAGGAAATAGCACAAACAAGGTACTTCAAGAATTAAGATATTGTAGAGGTATTTTTTGTGTGTCTTCTTTGTTAGCTAAAAGGGCTGGGAATTGAAAGGATGGAGGGCCACCAAACGAGTCACTCATTTCTGCCTTTGCCCCTGGTATCTGCGGCCAGAGAGTTAGCAAAACATTTCTCACACCAGGATCCTGCAACTCACCCCTCCCATGAGTCCCCTACAAGGGTTAGACATCAGGTTGACCTGATGTGGCTATAAGTGCCTGGGTTACTGACATGTGTAGGTATGGTGCAGGCTACCTGAATTTCCAGTCCTGTTTACTCTTTCCAGTGTCTTTTCATGCAAATTTCTCTAAAGTGTGTAGTCTCAGAACGGAAGTTCTCGATTTTTCTCTCATTGCTGCTCATTGAAGGTGGGCAGAAGATTCTAAGGACCACTCTCCCTACAACAAAACTGGAGAACATCAAACATGATGCTAGCAATACTCATTAAGCTTCTAACTGAGAAATATGAACCTTATACCATTAGGGATGAATCTTTGGCATGAGATTTAACCAAAGGGGAGCAATGCATTTCTTTTGGAGCTAGAAGAGTTGAGGTATGATTTCAGGTGCCCTCTAATCCTTCTGACTGGGCTAGAGCCAGGCCTCTGAAGACAGAAAGAGGAGGATGCTTGGGCTGAACCTGTTTGCTTTCAGGACCTCATAAACTACCCAACCTTCTAGGATTATACTATATTTGGATTATATTATATTGTCAAGTGTTGCCTCTAAACGTAATGATCCGAGTACTTGGGCTTCTTACCTTGAAAGTATATTGCAAGGTATCTAAATAGCAGTACCAAATAAGCATATCTGGGGGGATTCACTGCAATATATTTGCATTACAATGCATACAAAATGTTTTAAAATCCTGTTATAGGAAAGATAGTAGCCAGAAATTCTGTTGATGCAAGTACAAGTGATTACATACTTTGAGTGAAACGTACAATATACAACAAACTTGACTGATAATGACCTAAGTGAATGAGTTGTAATTTCTCCTTTAAAAGAAAGAGTAGAATTCTAGTTCTCTATGTGCTCGTGTGCCCAGTAGAACTTTTTCAATGTTGCTTATTTAGCATTGCACATTGCTCAGATTTCCTAAATGGAGCTGGAATCAGAGTTCACAAGGGTTTCTAGGAAATAGCTGGTTATAGTTTATGAATTCCAAATATTAATAACTCATAATAACCCACTTCATTGCTTACAAGTAGCCACATAAGTAATCTTATATAATAATGCAAGTCTATGAAACAGGGCATCATATACTCACAAAGACCAAAGAAAGACTTCAAATTTTGAAGTCGGCTCAAGGCCTACACTTTGTGACACTCTGCTGTGGAGGAATAAGGAGCAGCTACATTGGGCTAAATAAATACAGTTTCCATGGTCCCGTATCACCCCAAATCAGGGAAAAGGACAAGCCAGTCTGGTGTAGTGGTTGCTTTTTCTTGTCCTGGGCAAGGTCTTCTGGAGTTTTGGCTTGTGTTGATTGGGTGCTACAAAAAAAATTCAGTTGTTCCTTAGGCCTAAGTAAAAGAATCCTTGAATCCTAGGATAAGAGATCACTTAAAGTGAATCTACCTTCAGTGAAGACCAATATTTTATAGACAATGGGACGGGGACTGGGGGAGGGGAATTTATTATCTTTAAAAAAGAATCAGAAAAGTATTCAAAACGAAGATAGCAATTGAGCACCAATTCTTAAATTGAACAAATAATGAGTCAAGTAGTGTTGTTTTTGTGTGCATGTGTGATTTTTCTGACAAAATTGTATGGGAGCACAACATGACATTCTGTAAACTCCACTTTGGGCATTCACAGCGTGATTATAGAGAGGGTCATTTTAGCAAATGTATTTAAGAGCTAAGGGTCTCTCTTAATCCTTTGACAAACAGGTCTATCTCTTTTGAAGTGTCTCTTCCTTTGTCGATTGCCTGTCTTTTGGTGTTAACCAGCCTAATTTTGCCAGACCCTTTATTTGGCAGTGGAGTTGTGGGTCAAACAGTTCTTTGTTGCTTTTATTGACTTCATGAAACAGTATATTTTTCACTGACTCTGAATTTTACTTGGATTTGTTACATGGTATATTGTCAGATGATAGCAACCTCCAGCCATCAAAGAGAAAACACTTTGCCTAGATGGGCTGGACAGTGTTGGGGGAGGAGGTGGTCAGTGTCTGAGTAGGGACTAAATTTATGAATATGTGATCAACCAACTTTCGAGTATTTACACGTAGATGATTTTTTTTCTGCCTGTTGCAACTCAAATCTTCAGGGACTAAGATAAAGAACACCTGGATAGCAATGATCCTACAGAATAAATAGTAATACACCATAAGTGTGTATCGTGAGTTACATTTTTTTTAATATTGTTCCATAGATGTCCATTTGAACTCTTTTTTTTTTTTTTTTTTTTTTTTTGTGAGTTGGAGTCTCACTCTGCCCAGACTGGAGTGCAGTGGCACGCTCCCGGCCACCGCAGCCTCGACCTGCTGGGCTCCGGCGATCCTTCTGCCTCAGCCTTCCAAGTAGCTGGAACTACAGGCGCGTGCTACCACGCCCAGCTAATTTTTTGATTTGTTGTAGAAATGAAGTCTCGCCAAGTTGCCCAGGCGGTTCTTGAACCGGCGGGTCTCGAACCCGTGGGCTCAGGCAATTCACTCACCTCAGCCTCCCAAAGGCGCGGGATTACAGGCTGAGCCACTGAGCCCGGCTTCATTTGAACTCTTAAGGTAGGTGGGTTAAATGTAGTGTAGTTCAGAGAGAGAGATTCTGGAATTGAAGGTGGGCAGAAGATTCTAAGGACACTCTCCCTACAACAAAACTGGAGAACATCAAACATGATGCTAGCAATACTCATTAAGCTTCTAACTGAGAAATATGAACCTTATACCATTAGGGATGAATCTTTGGCATGAGATTTAACCAAAGGGGAGCAATGCATTTCTTTTGGAGCTAGAAGAGTTGAGGTATGATTTCAGGTGCCCTCTAATCCTTCTGACTGGAATATGGGTCTCCAGGTGCCTAGGATTTTCAATGCATGCTATTAGTGATGACTGTTAGGCATGAGATTTAGCCAAAGGGGAACAAATGCATTTCTTTTGGAGCTAGGAGCGTTGAGGATGCCTTCTAATCCTTCTGACTGGGCTAAAGCCAGGCCTCTGAAGACAGACGGAAGAGGATCCTTGGGCTGAACCTATTTGCTTTTGAAACCTCATAAACTATCCCTGCCTTCTAGGATGGTGTGAGATGATATGTGTACTTGTGTGGGGGAGATTTCTAGAGGGGAGTAGGCCACCTCCCTCTGACATATGACTCCTTCCCTGCACACTCAGTTACTGATTAATCAGCAGATCAAACAGTCCGACCTCCTGGCAGCTGCCCTTCCATAGGATAAGGGAATGGAGGTCAAAGTGTGAGATGGGGCAACGGGTTGGCTGGAAAAGATTTATCTGGTGTCACAGGCACTTGGGGGATTTTAGAGGAGCCTTTGGACAATTTAGCTGGGCCAGAGAAGTACTTCCCATATGAGCAATAGGGTCTATGTAATACCCCAGATCTGTAGGGAACCTGAAATAGTGATAATTTGTGGGTCCTAGAACGTGCCCTAAGGGGCCTGATGTCCGGGAGGTAAGTCTGATTTGCTTGGAGGGCACGGGTGTCTGGCCTAAGCTGTGGTGAATATGTAAGGGATGTCCATCTCTTCCGTTACATGTGGAAGGGGGTTGCTAGGTCAGGAAAGACAAGACCTGCTAAGCCAAGGTTCCTTTTTGTCCTTGCGTGTCTCGGGGAAGGCCATCTAGGTCCAGGTGACTTTGTTGGCCCCCATCTCCTTCCCAAAATACTCAGTATGGGGTTGCAGTGGGCCATGTTTTCACCTGTGCTCCATCAGAGCCCGAAGGAGGAAGAAGGGACCCTTAGGAAGTGGCTGCTGCTTCTCCTCTCCAAGGTGCAAGTCCTGGCTAGGCGAGATAGAGCAATCCCCGGCCAGGGCCCTCTTTGCGTTGCACTGCCAGACTGTAGCCCACAGTCATGCAGCATCTCCGGGCAGCAGCTAGCCTTCCCGGCCAGCATGACAGTGACTCTCTAAGCAGCCTGATCCAAGGCAGCAGTTACATCTAGAATGCCACACTGGCAGAGGGGACCCTTCTAGGGGAAGAAAGGGAATTTTCAAAGTTCCTTCTATCTAGGCTTTTCTTGTTTTTGTCCTTTAGAAAACATCGCTGAAGTACAGGCACATGACACGTTTGAGATGATCAAACAGATTTAAGAGCAGTCTTTAGCAGGAAGGGGGGAAAATGGAATAGGGACACCTTGTTTCTTCCTCCACCGTGCTTGAACTCACCCACTTCACCTGACACCCCGAGTGCCAGCCAGCCAGCCGAAGGCATGTTGCTCCCCTATAGCCAGGAAAAGCCCATCTCAGCAGCTGGATCGAGGGTCCTCAGTATCAGGCTTTCCCCACAGTGGTAGCTGGTCCGACTGGGGGAGAGTCAGGAAGAGATACATATTATGAATGTAACACATGCAGTACGTGGGTGCTCATTTAGGGACATTATAGACTGACATAGACATTCCCTTATAAATTGGGTGTGATGGCTCACACCTGTAATCCCAGCACTTTGGGAGGCAGAGGTGAGTGGACTGCCTGAACCCAGGGTTTGAGACCAGTCTGAGCAATTTCGCAAGACCTTGTCTCTACAATAAATAAAATAAATTACCTGGGCGTGGTGGCGTGTACCTATAGTTCCAGCTACTTGGAAGCCTGAGGTGGAAGGATCACCTGAGGCCAGCAGGCTGAGAATGCGGTGGCTGTGAGCGTGCCACTACACTCCAACCTGGGAGACAGAGTAAGACTCCAACTCTAAAAAAAGAAAGAAAGAAAGAAAGAAATTTCCTTATAGAAATAAATGAATCCTGAGGTTCTAACTCCTAATTTCCACCTTTTCTCCTCTGTGCCATGATAAGAATATAAAGAATGTCCTAGACTAGATGTTAGGAGTCTAGATCTTCGTCAAAGGAGAACCTGTCAGGTATGGGGAGGGGGTGGGATGGTGGTGGGG
>NW_007253835.1:241064-251801 GCF_000164805.1 Carlito syrichta | reverse complement strand
GATGGAGTATGACCCAATAGGATGAGGGACCAAGGAGAGACATGAACTGGGGTGCAGAACCAGGCAGCTGCTGGTAGGAGCAGAGTTTTCAGGAAGCTACCCAACTTTGAGCCTTGCATGTGGCCAAGATCCTGTGGCCTTCTGGAGGGCTCCCCAAGAATGTTCCAGATGCAGAATGTGGTACCTGCTGAAAGGGTTGTGAAGAAACTTGATCCGGGCTGTTTCAAGTCCACCATACCCCAGAAACTCATTTTAATTGACATGAGTCAATACTCAGTAAGAGCATTTCATTAGGATAGATGTCAAAGGCTTATCATGTTCACCAGTATTCTGTTTGACCAGGGGATGGAGAGCACAGATGATCAAAATTAGACTGTAGATTTCCCTCCCTTTTCTTTATCATATTAATTACATATGAACAGTTTTTTTAAATGTAAGTAATTAAAAGGAATGTACAAAAAATTGTTTTGCATTCACCCTAGTCCCTCTATAAATCTCATCAACAATTTTTTGTGTAGTCTCACAGAGATTCTATCCTTGCACACGCTTATAGTATTCTCTTTTCTTTCCCATGTAAAGGAATCACATGATACCTACTGCTTGGCAACTTGTTGCCTTTCTTACCTCCTGACATATTTCGCACTTCTTTCCACATCTGCAATATAGATTTACTTCATTCTTTTTAACAGCTGTTCTGTTTGATGTTTTTTCTTGTTGCATCGATGCTATAATAAGCATTCTTATATAATCATGTTGCGTATATGTGTAAATAAATTTGCCAAATAGAATCCTGGATTTGGAATTTCTGGATCAAAATAATATGCATTTTGTATTTTAATGGAGATTGCCAAATTGCCCTCTAAGATGGTTTTACCAAATTAAACTCCCTCCAAAAATGTGTAAGTTTCTCCACGCTGTCACCAACTCTGTGTATTATCAGTACTTTTAATCTTTGGCAATGGGTGAAAAATATTGTTCCCTGTTTAAATTTTTATTTATATGAAGTATAAGAGAGTTTCAACATTTTTTCTTATGTTTCTAAACTATCTGCACATTTTTGGTAAACTGCGTTTTCGTGTCCTTTGTCCATCTTGCTATTGAATAATTGGTCTTTTTCTTATTGATTTATAATCACTCTTTAGATATAAAGACTATTAGCCCATTTTCCATCATCTGTACTACTATTTTTCCTTTACTTTCCATTTGTCTTTTTACTTGTTTAATGTTCTTTTCTCTATATAAGAATATTTAAATTTTAAATGTTAGTAAAAGATACCAGTTTTATCATTCTTAGAAAGACCTTCCTTACTTTAAGATTCTGTATAAAAACAAAAATATTTTGGTATCCTACTAATAATTTTATGCTTAATTTTTTCATTGTTTAAATGGTTTTGCTTCAGGAATTTTTTGGTGTCAGAAACAAGATAGAAAGTATTTAGGTTTATGTTTTTCCAGATAAGTAACTGGTTGTCCCAGTAGATTTGTGGACTAATCTGTCCTTTTCCACTAATTTTTAAAATTTTATTTATTTTATTTTTGAGTCAGCATCTCACTCTATCTCCCAGACCAAAGAGAGGTGGCAAGATCATGGCTCACCACAGCTTCAACCTCTTGGGTTCAGGCAATCCTTTTGCCTCACTCTCCAGAGTAACTGGGACTATAGGTGCATGCCACCATGCATGACTAATTTTCTAATTTTTTGTAGGGACAAAGTCTTACCATGTTGCCTTGGCTGGTCTTGAACTCCTGGGCTCAAGCAGTCACCTTTGCCTCAGCCTCCTAAAGTGCTGGGATTATAGGCATAAGCCACTGCACCTGGCAGATTTTTTTTCTTTTTTTTTTTTGAGTCAGAGTCTCACTCTGTCACCCAAGCTTGAGTGCAGTGGCATGCTCACGACCACCCCAGCATTGACCTGCTGGGCTCAGGCAATCCTTCTGCCTCGGCCTTCCAAGTAATCAGAACTACAGGTATGTGTAGTTCTGGATAATTTTTTGATATGTTGTAGAGACGAGGGCTCACCAAGTTGACCAGGCTGGTCTCAAACCCCTGGACTCGGGCAATCCTTTCATCTCAGCCTCCCAAAGTTCTGGGATTACAGGCTTGAGCCATCATGTCCAGCCCAATTTAAAAAAAAAAACACCTTTATCTCATGTCAGCCATTTACATATATATTTATTTCAGTCTGTTTTTGGACTCTATTCTGTACCAATGAATCACAACTTTTGAAATTAGATTTTAGCCATTAGTTTTTCTCCTCTTCCTGTTTCATTCCAGCCAAGATTCTGCTCCACCAAGGAGAGCAAAGGAAAGGACAGGAGATGAGAGTCATTCTGGAGCAGGTCATGGCCTTGACAAACACTGTTGATTCTGACTTTCAGAGGCTGGGACTGCCCAGTTTTCCCTGGGCCTTGAGATCATGTGACCAGAGCAGGCAGGAAGCCTGCAGGGAAAGCCACGCAGGCAGCAGGCCCCAGGCAGCAAGTATATGGAGTAGTACAGAGGTGGACACCTGTCCAAGTAGTCCTAGAACAGCAGCGATTTCAGCCAGGAAGTGCATGGGTGGTGGTGGGGGGAGGGGTGTGAAAAGAGCCTGTGGCAGCAGCCTTGCCCATGGAATTCAGCATTCAGGTGGGTCCTGCTTACCCTTCCTGCTTTGTGTTCATAGCCTGTGGTTGGAGGAAGGACATGCAGGTCAAGTTCTATGTGTGCGTGGATGACTGAGGCTAGGAGAGTGGGAAGGCAGCCATGTTTGCTAGAGGCAACTTAGCACCTCTCCTGGAAAGCCCTGTAAATCTCTAGCTTTGTATCCCTCTGACCAAGAGAACTGGATACTTAGCCCCACACCTTCTCCTAGAATCACATGAGGAGCTTATTAAAAATAGATTGCTGGGACTTTCTAGGAAGATGAAAACGGTCTATATCTTGATTTGGGCATTGGCTACAAGGAGGCATGTAATTGTCAAAACTTGTCAAACTCTGCCCTTGTAGTTGGTGTGTTTTTTACTATATGAAAACTATAACCATAGGGGAGTGGAGAGGAGGGGAGGCATATACATTTAACCAGATTTTATAATCATACCTAGATGTGACTGCACGTTTGCAAGAGTGAGATGCTGATATACACTAGACTTTTAAAGATGATTTTTAAAAAGAAATAGTAGGCCGGGCTCGGTAGCTCAGCCTGTAATCCCGTGCTTTGGGAAGCTGAGGTGAGTGGATTGCCTGAGCCCACGGGTTCGAGACCCGCCTGGGCAACTTGGCGAGACCTCATCTCTACAACAAATCAAAAATTAGCCGGGCGTGGTAGCATGCGCCTGTAGTTCCAGCTACTTGGAAGGCTGAGGCGGAAGGATCGCTGGAGCCCAGCAGGTTGAGGCTGTGGTGGCCGGGAGCGTGCCACTGCACTCCAGTCTGGGTGACAGAGTGAGCCTCCAACTCAAAAAAAAAAGAAATAGTAGAATGTCAATGGTGAGATCCAGTTAGGAGAGTTCAGGTTTTCATGGTGAGATCCAGCTTTGCTGCATGTTTGAAATTTTTCACAATAAAATGTTGAAAAAAAAAGTAAGTAGTTACCTTGTGGAAAACACTCACAGATATGTTTTTAAAGAGCGAGTGGTGTAGGCCATGCTTGGCGGCTCATGCCTATAATTCCAGCACTTTGGGAGGCAAAAACGAGAGGATTGCCTGAGCCCGCAGGTTTGAGACCAGCCTAGGCAACATGGCAAGACCTCATCTCTACAGTAAAACAAAAATTAACTGGTGTGCACTTGTAGTTACAGCTAGTTGGAAGGCTGAAGCAGAAGGATCACCCAAGCCCAGTGGGCCCAGGCTGCAGTGGTCGTGAGTGTGCCACTGCACTTCAGCCTGGGTGGCAGAGTGAGACTCGATTCAATTAAAAAAAAAAAAAAATGAGACACAGTGGCTCATGCCTGTAATCCCAGCACTTTGGGAGTCCAAGGCAGGAGGATTACTTGAGCTCAGGAGTTCGAGTGTTTGAGACCAGCCTGAGCAACAAGTGAGGCCCCATCTCTATTTTTTAAAAAAGGAATGAGTAGAAAAATAGCAGCACATGAATGGACACATGCAATAAAGGACCATAATTCCAGTGATATGGTATTAGTTTTTTAGGACTGCTAAAACAACAGAAATATATTCTCTCACACTACTAGAGGCAAGATGTCTGCCATCAAGATACCAGCAGCATTAGTTCCTTCCGGAGGCTCAGAGAGATCATCTGTCCCATGCCTCTCTCCTAGCTTCTGTGGGCTGCCATCCTTGGTGTTTCTTGGCTTGTAGAGTCTCTGGCTTCATCTTCACAGATGTTCTTCCCTATGACGCTGTGTCTCCAAATTTCTTATGAGGACTCTTATGAGGACACCAGTCCTATTGAAGTTAAAGCCCACCCTAATCCAATATGACTGCCTGTTAAATTGATTGCATCAAAGACCCTACTTCTGATTGAAGTCACATTCATAAGTTCTGGGTAGACATGAATTTGGGGGACACTATTACTCCAAGTACAGATGTCATTAAACAACTTCTGCCACTCAAACAACCTAAATGGAAGTAAATATGAAGTCTCGCTGGAGAACAATGTTATATTTCAGAAAAATGATATCATTACTGACAGCTTCAAAACTTCCACAGAGTTGAAGACTCGTGGGAAAAGTTTGATGCATCACTTGAGTGAAAAAAAACCCATATGTAACTAAAGAATTGATTCACATAGGTGGTATTAAAAAAGGCTCTTGGGCTACTCTCCAAACCTACAAAATCAGAATCTCTGGGGTCAAGATCCCAGAAGTATCTGAGCGTGGTAGTTCACGCCTGCAATCCCAGCACTTTGAGAAGCTGAAGCAGAAGAATCACTTGAACCCAGAAGTTCAAGACCAGCCTGGGCAACATAGCGAGCATTCGTCTCTACAAAAGTTCAAAAAAAATTGGTTGGGCACGGTAGCGCATGCCTGTAGTCCCAACTACAGGCTGGGAAGGATCACCTGAGTCCAGGAGGTGGAGGCTATGGTGAGCCATGATTGTGCCACTGCACTCCAGCCTGGGTAACAGAGTGAGACCCAGACTCAAAAAAGAAGAAGGGAGGGAGGGAGAGAGGAATGGAGAGAGGGAAGAGAGAGGGAGAGAAAGCAAGCCAGGTACAGTGACTCACACCTATAATCTCAACACTTTGGGAGAATTGCTTGAGCCCAGGAGTTTGAGACGAGCAGCCTGAGTAACATAGCAAGACCTCATCTCTACAAAAATAAAAAATAAAAATAAAATTAGCTGGGTATGGTAGCATGCATCTGTAGTCCCAGCTACTTAGGAGACTGAGACAGGAGAATTGTTGGAGTCCAGGGCTTTGAGGCTGCATTGAACGATCATCATGCCACTGCACTTTAGCCGGGGTGACAGAGTGAGAGCTTGATGCAAAAAAAAAGAGAAAGAGGGAAAGAAAAGAAATGTGCAGTGAGGCCAGGCATAGTGACTCACACCTGTAATCCTAGGACTCTGGGAGGCTGAGGACAGAGGATTGCTTGAAGTCAAGAGTTCAAGACTAGCCTGGGCAGCATAGCAAGACCCCATCTCTACAAAAAATTTAAAAATTAGCTGGGCATGCTGGTGCGCACCTGTAGTCCTAACTGTCCACCTATAGTCCTAGTCTCTTTGGAGACTGTCCTTCCTTGAAACAGAGTGAGTGTCCCAGGTCCAGCACTACACCTGTCTAGGTGAAGACAGAGTGAGGTCAGCAGGTCAGTGCAGACCCCACTTGGGAGGCTGAGGTTGGAGGATCCCTTGAGCCTCGGAATTCAAGGCTGCAGTGAGCTCGGATCATGCCCCTGCACTCCGGTCTGGGTGATAGAGCAAGACTGTCTCTAAGAAAAAAAGAGTAGAAAAGAGGACATAGCCCTGAATCCAATAGACTTGTGCTCTAGAACTAATTATGTCAGCCAGTTTCTCTAAAGTATAAACATTCTCAACTACACAGGGGAGGAGGGAATTTGTTTGAATCAATAAAAGGAAGTAGTAGGTGTGAGGCAGATTGGTAGTTGTTGTTTTGGGTTGTTTGTCTTTTTACAAAACAGCTCAGTGACTATTATTGTTTTTTATAATATAATCATTTGCCATTTTATGGACAATGGCAAGAACAATTATTTTTTGTTTTTAAGTTATTAGATTATAAAAGACAAATTTAGAACTATGTTTCGGGAAGAGTGGTATATGAGGTCTTATCTCTCCTTTAAAATATAGGAAAACACAGTACTGTGAGGATAATCCTACAAATTGGAGTGTTACATGATAGATCTGAAATTTGTTTTATTATACAAGTTGAGTCAGTGAAAAGTAAATATATGAGGGAAGAACCCCCCAAAAATTCAGTGATCTTTTTCGGAGGGTGTGCCCCTTGTAGTACACTTGGAATTTGTTCTTCCAGTTCAACCAACGATTTTATCTGGAAATTTTGAGAAGATTTCATCGCAAGTGGCAGAAGACACATCCCGAGTTGTGGCAAACAGATGACGGGTTCTTCCACCATGACCACACACTTGCCCACACCACATTAAGCGTTCAGCAGTTTTTGACCAAAAACCAACATGACCCCCATGCCCACCCTCCTCATTCACCCGATCTTGCCCGAGTGACTTTTTGTGTTTCCCTGGATGAAAAAAATGCTCAAAGGGAAATGTTTTGTCGATGTGGAAGAGGTGAAACAAAATAGCATAACTACTAAAAGGCAACAAAATTGACAAGTTCAAAAACTTTTGAGCAGTGGGAAAAGCATCTTGATAGATATATTGCATCAAACGAAGAGCACTTTGTTTTTAGTTTGTTTTTGTTTTTTTTTAAAGATGTGGGGGCCGGAACTCAGTGGCTCAGCCTGTAATCCCGCGCCTTTGGGAGGCTGAGGTGAGTGGATTGCCTGAGCCCGCGGGTTCGAGACCCGACCTCATCTCTACAATAAAAAAAAAAAAAAAATCAGCCGGGCGTGGTGGCGCACACCTGTAATTCCGGCTACTCGGAAGGCTGAGGCGGAAGGATCACCGGAGCCCAGCAGGTCGAGGCTGCGGTGACCGGGAGCAGCCACTGCACTCCAGTCTGGGCAACAGAGTGAGACTCCAACTCAAAAAAAAAAAAAAGATGTGGGGTACAATTCAAGGTTAGGTATACAAATGTTCATTATGCAGGTACCCTTGTTGATGAGGTGTGTCCCCCACCCCGACAGTTTCCCTCAGCTGCCAATCCCACTCTCCCTCCCCTGGCAGGTTCCCACTACTGCCAATCCCTTTCTTATAGTATTATGATAATTGTTCAAGGTCCGCTTATGAGTGAGAACATATGGTACTCTGTTCTTGGTTTCTGTGAAAGATCACTGAGTATGATCAACTCTAAATCCATCCAATTTGCTGCGAAGTCCATATGTTTGTCCTTCTTTATGGCTGTATAATATTCCATTGTGTATATGTACCACATTTTTTTTTTATCCAGTCCGGCTTCAATGGGCAGCATGGTTGGTACCATGTTTTTGCTATTGTGAATAGAGCTGCAACAAATATGCATATGCAGGTATCTTTTTGGTAGAATGACTTGAGTTCCTCTGGGTATATTCCCAATTGGGGGATTTCTGGGTCATATGGAAGGTTCATTTCTAGTTCTTTCAGAAATCACCACACTATCTTCCAAAGATGTTGCACAAGTTTGCATTCCCACCAGCAGTGTAGAGGCATTCCTTTTTCTCTGCATCCTCGCCAGCATCTGTTGTTGTTTGTTTTATTAATGATGGCCATTCTTACTGGGGTTAGGTGGTATCTCAATGTGGTTTTGATTTGCATTTCTCTGGTGATTAGTGAGGCTGAGCACTTTTTCATGTGTCTGTTGGCTGCCCGCATATCTTCTTTGGAGAATTGTCTATTCGTGTCTTTTGCCCACTTTTTCATGGGGCTGTTTTGTTTTTTTCCTTTTGGTGCATTTCAGTTCCTTATAGATCCTGGATGTTAGGCCTTTGTCAGATATACAGTTGGCAAATATTTTTTCCCATTCTGTGGGCTGTCTCCCTGCTCTCTTGATGGTTCATTTTGCTTTGCAGAAGCTCGTCAGTTTGATGAGGTTCCACTTGTCTATCTTATTTCTTATGGTATGGGCACTTAGGGTTTTAATCAGGAATTGGTTGCCAGTTCCAATTTCCATAAAGGTGTCTTCTGCTTTTTCCAAGATTCTTATTGTTTGAGGTTTTACATTTAGGTCTTCGATCCATTTAGAGTTAATTTTTATGTATCATCTCTAAATGGATCAGAAGTTTTGGAACCATGTTTCTGATGATATGATTTTCTTTTAGGCAGCCTCCTGGCCCACGTACACAAGGGTACATCTTGGCATATTGGAGATGGTAGTAACTTGCCAGCAACCTTTTATTCCTGTTGGCCCTGGAGCTGGTTGGTGGTTTTAGATTTGTGGAGCAAGTATAATTTTCTAATAAAATATTTTCAATACACATAAGGCAGTGGTCCAATGTGTTGGGATGGCAGCCTCCAGAGCTCCCTGCCTTGCAGTGACTGCTGGGAGGGTGAGGGATGGATGGACCTTTGGAGTTCTGTGGCTTGTCGCTTGCCAGGTGTGGTTTCTTAGACCACATAGGGAATCTAATGCTCAACCCCTGGCTGGTCCTGGTTCCAATTTCGACCCAGCAAGGCAGGAGGGCAGCTTCTTAGAAGTGGAAGCAAGCGAATTCTGCTACCTTCATTTTAGCCAAAAAGCTTTGGGCTACCAAAAGCAACCAGATCTGAGAGGGCTGCTCCCTAGGGGCCACAGAGGTGGGATTGGTGACACAAAAAGCTCCTCCCCAAAGAAGACTCTTGGTGCAGACACAACTCCAGACAGCCCTGACACCACCATTTTCCTCTCGGGCCTGCACCTTTCTACCTGCCCAGGGCTGGGTGTTACCTAGGCACACTGAGACACCTGGACCCCTCTCCCTCCTCTGGGCCTCCATGGGGGCAGGGGCAGCTGAACACGGGGTGCAGGGCACTGTCTCATTTCAGAAAAAGGGTTTTCAGGCAAAACCCAGGCTGTGGGATAAAAGGCCATCTGTCCGTCCCTCGGTGCCCAGCCCCGGCTTTCCTAAACAACATGCCTTTATGCTGGCTCCCCCGCCTGTCACAGCCCCCGCCCGCCGCACACTGCCTCCTTTCACGCTGCCTCTGTGGTGGACTTGTTTGTTTGCGGTGCAGAGTGCAGACTTTCTGTTGTTCTCCTCCGTTCTCTCCCCCCATGCATCCTCCACGCAAACCCTCTCTAGGGAAGACAGGGTCTGGGGCACTGGAGGAGGGTTGGGGGCTCAGGCAGAGATCACGCCAGGGGCTGTGGCGGGGGTTCCTGGTGAGTCCTTCCAGAGGGGAGGGAGGAGGGTCTGGGAAGACCCCTCTTCCCCAGGACAGCACTAGGAGTGGACTCCTGTCTGGCCTTCTGAATGAGTGACTTTGTCCCTCCGTGCCTCAGTTTCCCCCATCCACAGAATGCCTCCCGACAGTCTCTCAGGGAGAGTTGTGTCCATCCCAATGAGATGCTACCACAGGTGCTCTGTGGTGAAGGTGGCTGAGAATGTGGCATGTCTGTCGCAGCTGCCTCGTGGTAGGGGTGGAGGGAATACAGATTAGAACAAGATTTTCGGTAAAGAGGGCAGCATTTTGCTGGCCCCCACCCATATGCCCAGCATTTCCATGAGAAGAGCACTGGGGAGTGACTTCTCAGGCCTCAAGGGAGGAGGAACGATGCTGCCCCTGGCTGCAAACAGGAGACAGTGGGCTGAGGAGGCCTATCTCCTATCCTCCCCTCCTGCCCCGAGCCATCTGTGGTCTGCCCCTGAGGGCCTGGTAGGAGGGCAGTGCTGACTGTAGGAACCCAGTTTCGGTCACCTCCTCAGCGCAGAGCCAGGAGATGCAGGCTCCTGGCCCCACAGCTCCCTGGATGCCTCCCCTGGTTGTCCTCTCTCCTGGTTGGATTCCTTCCCCTCCTGTGGCCCTGTCTGGATCCCAGGTGAAACTGGTTCAGGCCTTGTTATTAGTTTCCTAGGTTGCCATGACAAACTACCACCAACTGGGGGGCTTAAACAACGGATGGGTGTTGTGATTTACACCTGTAATCCCAGCACACTGGGAGGCCGAGGCAAGAGGATTGCTTGAGACCAGACATAGCAAGACCTCCTCTCTACAAAAAAAAAAAAATCAAAGAATCAGCCGGGCATAGTGGCACACGCCTTGTAGTCCCTGCTATTTTGGAGGCTGAACTGGAAGGATTGCCTGAAACCAGGAGGTTAAGGCTGCAGTGAGTCACGATCATGCCACTGCACTCTAGCCTGGGTGACAGAGGGAGACCCCCCCCCCCACTCAAAAATAAATAAATAAATAAAATAAACAACAGAAAGGTATCGTCTCACAGCTCTGTAGGCCGGAAGTCTGAGATCAAGATGTCAGCAGTGCCGATTCCTTCTGAAGACACTGAGGGACCATCGGTGCCATTCCTCTTCCTAAGCCTCTGGCCAGTCGCTGGCAGTCCTTGGTCTCACCTGGGATGCCTCACCCTGTCTCTTCACCCTGTCTCTGCCCTCAGCTTCACACAGTGCTCTCCCTGGATGCATGTTTGCAGGCAAATTTCCACTTTTTATAAGGATACCGGTCATGTTTTATTTTTTTTTATTTTTTTATTTTTTTTTTTTTTTGAGTGGAAGTCTCACTCTGTCACCCAGA
>NW_007253835.1:221008-241037 GCF_000164805.1 Carlito syrichta | reverse complement strand
CCCCCGCAGCCTCGACCTGCTGGGCTCTGGCGATCCTTCCGCCTCAGCCTTCCCAGTAGCGGGAATTACAGGCGCGCGCTACCACGCCCGGCTGATTTTTTGATTGATTGTAGAGAGGAGGTCTCGCTGACCAGGTGGGTCTCGAACCCGCAGGCTCAGGCCATCCACTCACCTCAGCCTCCCAAAGGCGCGGGATTACAGGCTCATGTTTTATTAAGACCCACTCTAATGACATCTGAACTCATTCCATCTGTCACCACCCTGTTTCCAAATAAGATCACGTTCTGAGGTATTGGGGCTAGGACATCAACATGTGAACGCAGGGAGTGCGGGTGGGTGCAGTTCAATCCGCAACAGGCTTCTATACTGGAAAATGAGACTCAGAGGTGACATTCTGGGTGCGTGACCTGAGTCACTATGACTCTTTTGGTCTCACAGATTTTTGTCTCCTTTCCAGACCCAAGGGAGATCAGTGCCCATCACCCACTTCTGCTCCCTGACCCACCACTTCCTCTCGAAGTCAGTTCTCACCACCCTAGACTCAAGGGAGGAGCTTGCTGGGGCGCTGGTGTTGGCCTGTCACCCACCCCACCCGGGCCTTGGGGTAGCACTGTGTGGATGCAGCCTGGGCTCCCCCATCAGAATCCTCTGTCCTGGGAACTGTGGAGGACAAAACCCCTGCTCTCACCTGCCCCTGCCCATCCTCTTCTGTGAGTGAGGCATCCCATGGAGCAAGAGACCTGTAGATCACCCAGAGGTTTTAAACTGGTACACCAAGGGTCGCATTTATATCAAACAGAATGGTTTGGCCAATGCAAGTCAAATTTTAAAATCTGGTGATCTCCCATGACAATCTAGTTTTGCAGCTTTCCATAGAAATCAGAAGGTCTGGCAACCCTGGGTCCCATCCTCCCATGGCCTAGGCTGAAGTCAGGGCTGCCCCCTTATACCAGGGCATGGACCCTCTATTTCACTGTAGACCACTCCATTCCCTGCAGCCGCCCTGATATCAAGGCCCAGTGACAATAACATTGATACTGCCCTTGTTGCATTTTTGTTTTGTCTGGTTCAGTGCTTCAGCAAAAGTGCCTCGTGACTTGATTATTTTTGTTTCTTAGTGTCTCATATTTTAAAAAAATTTGAATTGAGCATCTTTCTTTGTGGAAATGAAGAATATTCCTACATGTTTAATTGGGGTTTTTGTTTTTGTTTTGTTTTGTTGGTTTTGAGACAAGTTCTCACTCTGTCATCCAGGCTGGAGTGCAGTGGTGAGATCATAGCTCACTGCAGCCTTGAACTCTTGGGTTCAAGTGATCCTCCCACCTCAGCCTCCCGAGAAACTGGGACTACAGGCATGCACCAACATGCCAGGCTAATTTCTTTAGTTTTTGTAGAGTCGGGGTCTTACTATGTTGCCCAGGCTAGTCTCAAAGTCCTGGCCTCAAGTGATTCTCCCACCCTGGCCTCCCAAAGTGCTGGGATTATAAATATGAACCACCAAGCCCAGCCTATTCCTATATGCGTAATCTGCAAAGTGAGTCTGTATCACCCTGCCTGTGTCACTCAATGATGTCACCATCCTAACCTCTGAGGACAGAGCAGGAAGTTGGAGTACCCTTGCCAGAGAGAAGTGACTTCCTCTTCCTGGAGGAAGAACTTATGGTCACACAGCAAGTTGGTAATAGAGCCTGGTCTAGAACCAGGCTTCTCAGTCTAGAACTGAGTCTGTACAGTCTAGAACTGGATGCTGGCCCTGGATTCTTCCCCTGTCCCAGGCTGTCCCCGGAGGGCTGCTTCCCTGAGAGATAGGCATGTTGGGGGACCTGGCTGGGAATCTCAGGGAGCCGGCAGGGAACAACTCCTGAGTGGTCCATACATTTGGGTCTAAGGATGCTGATCTCAATGAGAGAAAGCTGGACCAAGAAGGAAGCCCAGGAAAAGGGGCTAGCCCATCTCCACGAGCCATAGCTTGGGCTGACAGGAGAAGGAATAACGCCTGGTACCCAGCCAGGACTTGGCATTGTGCTGGGAGAATATAGTGGTGCTGCTGTCCCACAGGCTTCTCTCCTGATTGGCCTCAGACTGAGGCTGGACGGATCTAAGGAGGTCAAAAGGCTTTCCTTGCCCCCTGCCCATTATATAGTGCTGCATGTCCAGTGGCCCTTGGCTCAGAATGGGCAACGCCCTACCCTGTCTCCGTGGCAGTGCACCTTGGCCATTCCTTATGCCTGTCCTCCTCTCTCCAAGTAGACACAGGCTGCAGAAGGCACTGGGTGGCTCTCTTCCTGCTTGCCCTGTCCACACTTTGATGGCCTCTCCAGGTATGGACTCTCAAGAGTCTAAATAGACCACCCACCTGCTCACTAATGGGTTGTCTATAATCCCAGTACTTTGGGAGGCCAAGGCTAGAGGATTGTTTGAGCACAGGAGTTCAAGATCAGCATAGACAACATACTGAGACTTCATCTTGACCAAAAAAAAAAAAAATTAGCTGGGCATGGTGGTAGTGTGCACCTATAGTCCAGCTACTTGGGAGGCTGAGGTAGAAGGATCACCTGAGCCCAGGAGGTCTAGGCTGTGGTGAGCCATGAGCATGCCACTGCACTCCAGCCTGGCATACAAGTATTGGCAGACTGGGCCCCTGCCAGGGTTAGAGTGAGCAAGACAAGCAGGGTCTCTGCCGCATAGAGCTTGCAAGATAGTCTAGCTTGGGAGACTATCAACACTCTGCTAACAGCCCGGGCCTGACCACAAATTTGCTTCTAACCATGTCTCCGGCCTGCCTTCCCAATGTAGAGAGGCTGGAAGGGGCCAGAATGAGGGCTCTGTCCTCGTCCCCATGCCTGTTGTCTCAGGACAGTCTTGGGTCCCTCAGGTGGGCCCCCTGAGAAAGCTGACCTGACACAGGTGGGTTGGACAACACCCCCATCAAACTATACTCATCAACACGTACAGTTTCCTATGAAAGCCATATGAGTCTGACTACAGAATTCCTCACCACCTTAACAAATACAGAAATGTGTTCCATCCAAAAGCATCGCCTGGAACAACTTCTAAATGCTGGAGAAAAAGCACATATATCCCTTACTTTGGGACACTTTGGGTTTTTAAAGTTCCCCTTGCCTTGCTTCCAGGATCAAGAGAGTCTTTAAAATAATACATTGTAAGCTGGGCTCGGTGGCTCAGCCTGTAATTTCGCGCTTTGGGAGGCTGAGGTGAGTGGATTGCTGGAGCCCGTGGGTTCGAGACCCGACTGGGCAACTTGGTGAGACCTCATCTCTATGATAATTCAAAAATTAGTTGGGAGTGGTAGCACGAGCCTATAGTTCCAGCTACTTGGAAGGCTGAGGCTCAAGGATCGCTGGAGCCCAGCAGGTCGAGGCTGCGGTGGCCGGGAGCGGCCACTGCACTCCAGTCTGGGCAACAGAGTGAAACTCCAACTCAAAAAATAATAATAATAAAAATAATGCATTGTGGAAGTTTCCAAGAAGCTTTCTGTAGGCCGTGGTGGCTCACACCCGTAATCCCAGCACTTTGGGAGGCCAAGGTTAGAGGATTGTTTGAGCCCAGGAGTTTGAGACCAGTGTAGGCAACATACTGAGAGTTCATCTTGAAAAAATAAAATTAGCTGGGCATGGTGGTGTGTACCTGTAGTCTCAGCTACTTGGGAGACTGAAGCAGAAGGATCACCTGAGCTCAGGAGGTCCAGGCTGTGTTGAGCCATGAGAGTGCCACTGCATTCCAGCCTGGGTGACAAAGTGAGACTCAAAAAAAAAAAAAACAGCCCCATAAAGTTGAGATTGTACCCTAGATCCCAGGAATGACCTTCACACACTTCTGATTCATGGGTGGTGTTTGCCTGTGGAATTCAAGGGTGAGAGCTTGGCTCAACTATAAAATAAACAATGAGTCCGAGAGTCTGCAAAACATGGCCCAGGTCAGGGTGTGTGGCGTGTGATACAGCCACTCCTGGCAGGACACAGTTCCTGGTTCCCTGGAGTGGGAATGGGAGACCTTCTTCAGGAGGGAGGGCCTTTGTCTTAGATATATATGGGGAAGGTTTATAAACTTGGATTCTCACAGCTAGACTCGAGAAAATTCATCCATGGAAGACGTGCCAGAGGATGCGTCTTTGTACCAAGAGTATTCCTGCTACTAGTAACGCTGCACGATGCTGTCTCTGGCTTCCCTTGAAGTCGCCTCCAGGTTGAAGGTGTGTCCAATCCTGTGATAAGAACCTGGGCTTCTGCCAGGGAGGGGTGTGGTCCCGAGGAGGCCACCCAGAAAGCACCTTGCTTGTATGACCAGTCTGGGGTTTATTTGTCAGAAACATATTGCTTGGGACATTACTCCCCATTGTCCCCAGGACCCTAGGTATGATTCAGCAGGACAGCAGGAAGAGAGAGGAGAAAGACAGGAAGAGACCACGCCCATGCCCTTCCCCTTTGTCCCTCTTTTCCTGATCCTCCGTATGCAGGCCACCTGCGCTGCCAGCCCTTCGACTGGTGCTGGTCCTTGACTCAGAGGAACTCTAAAGAGAGAATCGCTGGCCACTGTGTGCTGGGGCCGCAGCCGTGGGCCACACTCAGGGCATGAGACAATCTCTGCTCCCGGCTCTGGGGAGCAGCAACTCCTCCACTTCCCTCATTACACTCAGAATCTTCCCGATTGAACAAAAGAGGCTTCAAAGCCCTGTTTCCCTTTTTAGCCAATAACTCTCTGAGAAACTGAATTTGTTTGTAATTTGTTAATGTAGAACCTTAGAACCCGGACATACTGATCATTTGATCAACTTCCTGATACAGATAGATGCTAGAGCCCCGCTTCAACCTGCCTGAGCAACGAAAACAATTGTGTGCAATTAATGCTCGTAAAACACAATCTTCTGTTGTAATTCTTCTGTATCAATACATATTCTTAAATAGAACACTTTTTTAAAAAGTCAATAGAAAGTTGCCCATGGCCCTTCCTTAGGAGGGACTGCTCTTTGTCCTGAAAACATATATTTCCTATATATTTGGTATCGAAATGTCTTCTTGTTTATGAAATGTTGCTGATAGTAAATTTCTTTTTCTTTTCTTTTTTTTTGAGTTGGAGTCTCACTCCATCTCTGGAGTGCAGTGGCACGCTCACCGCCACCCTAGCGTCGACCTGCTGGTCTCCAGCCATCCGTCTGCCTCAGCCCTCCAAGTAACTGGAACTACAGGCACGTGCTACCACGCCCGGCTAATTTTTTATTTATTGTAGAGACAAGGTCTCGCCAAATTGCCCGGACTGATCTCGAACCCATGGGTTCAGGCAACTTACTTGTCTCAGCCTCCCAAAGTGCTGGGATTACAGGCTGAGCCACCAAGCCCAGCCAATAATAAATTTTAAAAATATTTTTATTTGGTGAAATAAAATGCTGGCAAGCTCCTTTCAGTCTTACGTACTTTTCGTTCTGCTCATGCCTGTCTTATGTACTCGGTCAAAGGGCACTGAGAAGCTGTCGTTTCAATTGTTGGAATTTTGATCCTTTTATCTGGGCACTGTCCTACCCAGCCCACAGTGGCATTCCAAGATGGCACTTTCCCAGGTCCTGGGCCACCCCTTCAGGCAGAGAGCCGTATTTCCCCACCATGTCATGGTGCTAAGCAGAGGGGCCAACTTCATTTGTTCTGCGTTTCCAAGGAGCATGAGCCCTGCGGAGCATCAGGGCTGCACCCCAGCAGTCAGGCCCACCACGTGGCAGGAGTCTCAGGGGACTTGGGCTGCTTCACAAAGACCCAGCATTGAAACGCGATCCCCTGAAGACATGCAGGGGAGAAAGGTCATCTAGTACTGGTGAGAGCTGGTGCTAGGTACTTGGAGAAATAGGGAAGCAAGAATCCACAAGGTCCCTGCTCTGTTGAAATCTACAACATCATTGGACAAAAAAGATAATCACCCAAATATTCAGAAACAGCAGGAGGCAAGAAATTATAAATACCACGAGGCCAGGAGTGGCTCACGCCTATAATCCCAGCACTTTGGGAGACTGAGATGAGATGATTGCCTGAGCCTGTGGGTTCAAGACCAGCTTGGGCAACTTGGTAAGACCTCATCTCCACAGTAAATCAAAAAATTAGCTGGGCATGGTGGTGTGTGCCTGTAGTTCCAGCTACTTGGAAGACTGAGGTGGAAGGATCGCCTAACCCAGTAGGTCGAGGCTGCAGTGGCTGAGAGTGTGCCACTGCCCTCCAGTCTGAGTGACAGAGTGAGGCCCTGCTCAAAAATAAATAAACACGGGAAAAGGATTTTTTTTTAAGTTGGAAAATAAACAGGTCATTTCTGGGTAGATCATGGTGGTAAAGAGAATATCCCAGGGTCCCACTGCTGGCTTGACCCCTCACTAGCTGTGGGACTGCTCTGCCTGTAGGTTCCGTGTGATGGCTCTCTGTTCCCATAATCTTCTGTCAAGTGGGAGTAACAATTGTACCTATCTCACACAGTTGTTAGGAAGATAGTGAGCACTCATGAAATATTAACCTTTGTCCTCATTCTAAACAGGGTGACATTGAAGAAGGCAAATGTAAGGCAAGTTTAGAAAGTCACCCTTGCCAGGCTCGGTGGCTCAGCCTGTAATCCCGCACCTTTGGGAGGCTGAGGTGAGTGGATTGCCTGAGCCCGCGGGTTCAAGACCCGCCTGGGCAGTGAGACCTCATCTCTACAATAAATCAAAAAATCAGCCGGGCGTGGTAGCGCGCGCCTGTAATTTCGGCTACTCGGAAGGCTGAGGCGGAAGGATTGCTGGAGCCCAGCAGACGAGGCTGTGGTGGCCAGGAGTGGCCACTCCAGTCTGGGCGACCGAGTGAGACTCTGACTCAAAA
Organism: Carlito syrichta; assembly: GCF_000164805.1. NCBI lineage: Eukaryota > Metazoa > Chordata > Mammalia > Primates > Tarsiidae > Carlito > Carlito syrichta. The sequence continues at coordinate 234,189 of NW_007253835.1, read as the reverse complement.
AAAATAAAGTCACCCTTTCTGGCTAAAGGGGAAAAGTAGGGTTAATCCCAGAGAGAAATCTGGATATTTAAAGAAAAGACTTTAAACATAGGGATCTCAAGGATAAGTGATGTTCGGAGGATGGTCATCCTATGTTCACTTTTAGGAATGATATGTCAGAGGTAACAGCAGGGCTTTGGGGTCAGGCTGTGATGTGGGAAGTTGGAAATATTCTGGGGCAAGGAACAAGGCCGGTGTCAGAGAGAGAGAGACATCTGCAAGCCTTCTGAACTGATTGGAGGTCCATTGGAGATGCTCAGGTGTGTGTGTCAATGAATGAATGGAAGTGGATGAAAGCTGTGGGTATAAGTGAGACCCTCGTGGGAAGGAAGAGTTGAGGGAAGAGGAAGGGGCCATCGTGAAACTTGATCAAGACCATCAGTCCCTGAAGAGGAGGCTGATATGGAACAGGGGTTTCCTGTCCCTGGAAACTCTCCTTCACAATCTCACTTCTGCCCTCCATCACTAGACTAGGCATCACAGTTCCCTTCACACATCCATCTTCTGTGGACCTCCAGGGAATATGTTGCAGGCCCAGATCACCTTCTGGACCTCACCAGCTCTCCGCACCACACCCACCACCATAGTTCATGAAGAAAGCTTCAGGTGGCCACAGGCAAAGCGAATGAGCTGTGTGGTATGGCAGCCAAGAGGGCTGAGGGACTCAATTCCCATGATCAGAAAGATGATGTCCCGTGAAAGAGTACGAGCCCTGCTAGATTCTACACGGGTCCCACACACCTGCCTTGGAGGAGGAATGTGGACCAACCAACATGTGTAGAGTTTTCACTGTGTCCCAAGAGGGGCCCTGGAGAAAAGCAGATGATGGGGAGATGGGAGTATGGGCTGTCCTCTAGTACTTATAGGCCTGGTCCATGAGAGAGGAGGGGCTCATGCAGCCCTAGAGGTGAAGAACCAGGAGTGATACCCAGAAACCTGGAGGTAACCAGCTAAACGTGAAATTTTTCCATGGACTGCAAACACAAGTTGGATAGATAAGAGCTTCGCATCCAGAGGTAGATGCCCTCTCTTCTGCATCAGCAGTTGTTCAGGTGGATGTATCCAAAACAGTCTGTGTCTGCCACTTGGGGATGTCTGAAAAGTATAGTACAGACAAAAACATGAAATGGTAATCTGCATAATAAGCCCTTCCCTACTGAGACCATCCTTCTGTTGAAAGAGGCAAATGGGGTTGCAATGAGTAGGACATGGGGTGCAGAGAGAGAGTAGATCACTCTAATGAAAGAAGGACTTGGGGCGACCAGGAGAAAAGAACTATCCAGGACGGAGGGATTCAATAGCTCAGTGATTGGAGAACTCTGTGGCATTTTTGAAGGTAAAATGAAAAAGGAAGGAGCAAGATTATTGAGCTACTAACATGGGAGGAGGGAAGACACTTAGACTGGATATGTAGTGTATGATGTGGTGTTAAATCCACTCTTCTTTGTCCTTGAGAGGACATGAAATGCTTTTTTTAAAATGCAGATATTAGCATGATGACACAGACCAAGACAGAACCACAAAAGCCCACTTTTACTTGGGTTGCCTATGGGTTTTCTCAGAAAATGCCAACAGGGTCACTGTTACCATCAGGTTCTCTTGGGTTCATTTGGAAACAAAAAAATGGAGGAACCATAGCAATAGTCTCTCAGCCTCTTGCCAATCTTCAGCTTCCAAGGGCCTCTTCATGGCCACTGGCACCATGATTTCCTCTAGTCACAGGGACTCAGAGGGCAGGCAGGGGATCTCCCTACCCTTCCTACAGGGAAGCATGGGTTGTACTGCGTGCCAGCCTGCTTTCTCTGGTCTCACCCTGTGTGACATCAGAGCTCGCTGGAGCTGTGTGATTTTCCCCAGCCATTCTGTTTCCTTCTGACTTTACCTCTTGAGCCCACATGGGCACTGCTCTGCCAATTCCACCCCACGTGTGACTGCTGACAGGTAGGGGGCGGGGGAGTTGCTGGAGGGGCAGTGTCCTTGCTGCCCCTTTCTTGTGGGCATGTGGACCTAGAAGCCCTAGCCTGTGACTCATGGGCTCTGTTGACTAACCAGGAAGGCAGAGTAGTCACTAGGTGTGGCTCAGCGAGCCCTACCAGGTGGGCTGAGTGCTATGCTGTGACTCCCTTTGCCTGATACCCATCAGTATCCCCTTTCTGAGAGCATTCCCACTCACTGCTCTTGTTTGCCTACAATCTCTCAGCCAGCTTCCTTTCTTTCCCAGCTCTGTCTGCCTCTTTTGTTTTTGCAGAAATCATTTTTCTAAGGAAGAAGTAGGGCACAGAGAGTAGTAATGCCCACATCAGTGGCTCTCTGTTTGCAAAAGTACTCAGTGTCCTCATTTCTGCCCACCCTGCACTCTCAGCACTCCTGACTGCCAGTCCTGGTGTCATGGGACAGCGGGAGGCTCCACCCTCTCCTCTCATCTGCTGTAAGTAAGCCCCTTATGTCTTCTTTCCAGGGTTCCACGGAGAATGAGGCTGTAGCCCCTGAGGAAACTCAGAAGACAGACCCTGCTGTCGAACCAAGGCTCAAAGTGGTGGACTGCGACAAGGTACCTGGCTTGCAACAGAGCGGGATGGTGAAGGGGGTTTTCCGGGGGTCAGGAGAGGGTGTGTAGAGCCAAACGCCACGGTGCGTGTGACGTGTACCCAGAGTTAATGAGGAAGGGGAAGCAGGTGCCCACAGCTCACAGCATGGCCTAGGACATCTAACCCAAGCACGGTCTGTGAGGGCCTCATTGGTGGAAAGTTCAGGAAAATGGCACATGAGGTCTCTGCATGGAGCCAGGCCCCACACACCTATGGAGGAAAATAAATCTTCCACCAGGACTCCTGAAGCTGAGAAGGGGACGATGACAGGGTCAAAGGCCCAGACATGCCCAGTGTGCAAGGCAGAGCTGCCCTGGGCACCTGCAATCGTCTGGAAGTGTCACTGGCCCATACAGGGCATGGGAGCCTGCTGAGTCCAGGCAGGAGGGAGGGCCGCAGCTTCCTCAGCCCATAGGAGAAGCCGAAGGTGTCTGTAGAACCTTATGACAACCCTCTTTTGGTGTCTAGAGACCAGCATCTTGCTGTGGCTCAGCAGACCCCATTTGTGTGTAAGGAGAGCCCTGGGAGAGCCCAGCAGTCCCAGGTGGGAGTGGAGCCCCTGGGGAGGGAGGGGCGGGAGGAGACAGGCTTGGGTCACAGGACTGTCCCAAAGTCATGTTGCCCTTTTTTCCTCTTGGGATAGACATGAGTATGCATGTCTATACATGCCCACCCTGTGTGCCCTCTGCCTACACTGGGCACCAGAGACACAGGAACAAACAGGATAAGGGAGCTCACAACCTGGTGGATGGGACAATAAGCCCCCAACTCCTATCAACAGTTATTACAACAAGAAGTGATACAGGTAGCCTGCCCAGGGAACACACGTGACCAGAGGCGACGGGACAGGGGGACTTTACAAAGTGGAATGTGTCCTGGGCCCCTTTGACCCGAACTCCTGAGATCCTGACCCCAGGAACTCAGAGATGGCACCTGTCACCATCTTGGGATCAGAGGCCTTGGGATCGCCAAGGCCTCTGGGAGGAGCCATCAGTCCATGTTAATGATGCCTTTAGGTTTCCAATCAGAAAGCCTGGAAGAAGTTGTCCCATGCTCCGTGCCCCGTGCCCTCCAGAGAGGCAATAACCAAGGCCTGCCCAGCCACATAGCAAGCTGTGTGAGTGGCTCCCTGAGATGTGGTTTTCTGGTCCCACCCTCTGGTTTGGTTACAATTACTCACCAGCATGGTGCATGGGTGATGCCTGGGACAGGAACCAAGACTAGGGGGAGGTCTTGGTACAAATGGAAGACTTCTCTGGAAGTTTTGGGGAAGCTTGGCTTGCTCTGCACATGGGCACGACAGAAGGGGAACCAGCCCACTCGAGTGGTCAAGGGTCCCGGGAGCTGGTGGAGTCAGGCCTCAACCCTCGAATAGGAGGATCTGGAGGGAGACAAGGAGCATCTGGGGAATGAGAACAGGACCAGAGTGTGAGATGCAGTGTTCCCGGTTGAGGGTATGAGTGGCCAGTGGGTGTTGCTGAACGGAACAGCAAAGAGGTGCCCTTGGGGCAGGCAGCATCTGGGACTTGGCCTTGGGCTTGAATATTGGAGGGAAAATACTCTAAAAAGAGAGCTGACAGCCAGGCTCGGTGGCTCAGCCTGTAATCCTGCACCTTTGGGAGGCTGAGGTGAGTGGAATGCCTGAGCCAGTGAGTTCGAGACCCGCCTGGTCAGGTGAGACCTCATCTCTACAATAAATAAAAAATTAGCCGGACGTGGTAGCGCGCGCCTGTAGTTCTGGCTACTTGGAAGGCTGAGGCGGAAGGATCGCCGGAGCCCAGCAGGTCAAGGCTGTGGTGGCCGGGAGCGGCCACTGCACTCCAGTCTGGGTGACAGGGTGAGACTCCAATTCAAAAAAAAAAAAAGAGCTGACTAGGGCTAGACAAATGTGGCTGCCATTGGGTGGAGTGGCAAGAAAAAAATTGTCCTAGAGGGGAGGAGCTGTGACCCAAGGCTGGCTGGGGATAGGCAGATCCCAAGTTGCCAGCCCTGCTCTGGGGAGGCTTCCTCTCAGTCTCCCTGAGCTGTATTTCAAGGCTGATCCCAGCCCCATCACTGCACAAGGCAAGGGGAGAATCAGCCCAGGAGCTCTTCCACCATCACCTGTGCTCCCACTGAGACAACACCCAAGGAGAAGAGGGGCGCCTTCTCCCCCAGGGCCTGCTCCCTGCTTGGTTCCTGGTCAGCTGTCCAGGCAGCTGATGCCTGACTCACCTTTCCCACCTCTCTTGCATTCTCTCTTTCTCGCCCTGCCCCTTGTGCCCCTGGGTGGTGACAGAGGAACAAGTGCTGACCCTGGAGAGAGTGGAGAGACCCACCCTGGCAGGGGGGCTCCCACCTCACTGGGGTCTGCTTTCTCAGCACCCTGGGAACTTCCAACACAGGGAGCCGGGCTTCTGGGGGAGGGTGAGCGGTGCTTTGCTTTTCTCTTTTCTTTTTTTAACTTTCCAAAAAGGAGTCTTGCTCCTGTCTCTCTCACCACAAGGTCAACCCCAGCTCATTGGCGGGAACCTAGGTCGGGAGAGCCCGCAGGCACTCACCTCACCTGAGCCCTGGATCTGTCCTTGACCCACCCTGGGGACTTGGGTGGGTCCGTTTGGTTCTGACCTTGAGTTGTAGAGGGAGGCCAAGAAGGCAGCAGCTTTGTCTCTGCTGAGGGTCCCCAAGCCCGGGAGTGCAGGGGGTGGGGATTGGATTTGCACACCTGCTCCCGGGGCAGAGGAAGTTGCCAAAATGAACCCTTTGCACTTTGCATTCAGGTGAGTCCTCTGAGTGCTGCTGAGGAAGGGAGTCTTGGGGTCCCAGGGCTCAGCACCCCAGCCCTAGATTCTGGGGGCAGAGGGGACCACGCTGGGAAGAGTGAGAGGACAGTAGGATGGGGTAGCAAGGGCAGAGGGCAGAAGCATCTGAAAAGGCAGCAGGGAGGGGCAGGAAGCAAACTTTGTTGCCCTGCCCTACTCAGAGGTGAGGCATGGGCTGACTTTTGGGCTCTGAGTGGAATTTTACCGGAACAATGTCTAAATCATCACTTTGATCGTCCAGGCAGGCAGGACCCAGGCTTCCTTGTGTGACAAAATATCAGGTTGCAGCTCCTCAGCCTATACATCTTCCCCTGTTTTCTGGAACCCAGTCGGCCTCAGTCCTGCCCTGGATAGGAAGCCAGAGCTGTCCAGGGCTCTTGGCTTGTGGGCACAACTCTCCCTTTGTTCAGAAGCCCTTTTGGGTCACTTCACTGTGTCCTTTCCAGAGTCCTCCCTAGAGAGCCCCCTTCACCCTTCCCACTTTGGGGATCAGCCTCTATTTGGGGAACCAGATGGAGCCGGTATGATTTGGGGGGTTTGCAGAAGTTCCCTGCCCAGATCCTAGTGCAGTTAGCACCGAATTAATAACTCTTTAATTAAGTTCTTACCAGGAGCCAAACACTTTAAATGTATTATCTATGATCTGATTTAAGCCTGCTTACAACACAAGGAGATAAGGATTCTAATGATCCTGATTTAACTGATGAGGAAGAGCTTAAGTCTCCCATCCAGTCACTTCTGGGCAGGTTAAAGGCCCAGCTGGCAGTTATTGTGGTCCTTGACAACTGGCCAGGAGCAAAACCCTGAGGCCTGTGACTGGCAGAGAGGGCTACGAGGGTGGGGGCGGCCGAGCAGGTAGGCATGAAAGATATCTCCAAAGCTGGCCACAGCCTCTTCCCCATCCTCCCTCAGGCTAAGTCAGACACCAGCAAAACCAGCTTCCCTCCAGCTCCACGAGGCCGTCAGTGGGGGTGGCCACCCTCTTCCCTCAAGAGACAGGTAGAATCATCCAGCCAGGTGTGTCACAAAACAAAATGCAGTAGTCAGTTCCCCAAACTCCCAGCCCCTGCTCCCCGCCTGACACATACACACACCACCCTAACGTCAGGGGCTGCTCCAAGGGTTCCCTGGGCCTGCCATTGGGGTAACCTCTTAGGATCCTCAGAGAAGTCAGGAAAATTGTACCTGGATCAGAACAACACACTCTGAAGAAAGACCAACCTCCACGCTGTGGGTGCTGGCCTGGCTCACCTCCGGGCATTCTGTGTCCCCGGTCGCCTTGGCCCCCTTGTACCTCCTTTCTCCCCCCACCCCTCTCTCTCTACTCCTAGAGTGGGGTCTGGAGGACCCAGCATCCACAGGGCCTCCCCAAGAGGACTCACTGGGTTTAGAGTCCATGAGCCTCCTCTCTACCCGCCTCCTTGCCCAGAGCTTCTGGCCACTTTTCAAGGGAATTCAGCAGTGTTCAAAAAATGCCCCAGGGCAGAAGCCAGGCGGGTGGACTCGACACTGCCCTCTACATCCATGATCTCAGAGGATGCCCTGGGAGGGCAGTGAACAGGGCAGGCTAGGAGGCAAGACATGCCGCAGGTTAACCATCGACAGTTCTAGGAGGATGGAGAAAATTATTCCTTCCATCTTATTACTGTGTGGGGTTGCCCAGAGGATCTGATAGCATGTACACAGGGGTATCAGAAAGTGTGCTGTGAGGGAAATACTACCCCACCTGGTTTTAGGATGGGGGCCCAGGGCAAGTAGGATCTCTGCTGGTCTTTGGGCCATGCCAACTTTCTGCACAGTGCTCGGGCCTGCCATCTTTCTTCCCTCCCTGTGTCTCTGGCACCTTCACTCCCTGTTTCCTGTCCACTCTCATCTGCCTGTACCCTCATGGGGTAAGCCTGAGGCCACCTCCCCAGCCCCACATCCCCTGGGCGAGGGGAGGGTCATAGGATTTGGGGGAGGAGGCAGTGGTCCAGAACCACCTCTGTGGACTTGAGCCTGTCCCAGTTAGAATGCACAGGACAGGCCAGCAGCTACCCCAGCAAAGCCACTGAGAACCCCACTGACCGCTGCACTAGACACTGCACTGGGGGTCCTCATAGCCTCTATGCCGAGGAAGTCACTCCATGGAGGTCCCGATTGGGCTGATAGGAGGCCTCCTGGCAGGGTGTAGGGATGTGGGCTCTGAGATGGATGCTGGGGTCCAGGCCCTGCCACAGCATCTACAGTTGAGCCTCTGACCCTCAGTCTTCTCATCTATAAAATGAGGTCGTCATAGCATTCCCAAAATTAAGGCTTACAAAGGACAGTAGACACGAGGCCCGAGGCCTAGGCTGACCAGCGACAGGGGCACAGAAAATGGCCGCCAAGATTCTTGTCGTGTTTCTTACCCTTATTCCCCTCCCCACGGCCCCTGCCACTTGGAAGCACAACCTCCGCCTCTCTGGCTCAGAAAGCTGCCTGGAGCTATGTGCTCTGGGGTTTGGGTGGACATTTCTCTAAACAATGGCCTTAGCTCATGGCTGTGGTGGTGGGAGGAGCTGCTGGCACCAAGCAGCCGCCCCCCCCATCTGCCACCCTTGGGAGAAACAGATGCTGAGCACGTCACCCCTGGGTCGGGGTTGCCCCCAGGAAAGGGTCCTGTGCCACCTGGCCCCTGTGCTGTCTGGGGGGAAGGGAATGTGGGGAGTGGGAGGGGAGAGCAGAGGAGGCCCCTTCCCACCCTGGCAGCATGCTCTTCCACCCACCTTCTGGGAAACAGGCTGCCCTCCCCCCACCCCGGGTGCTGCTGAGAACAGCATTCCTGGCATAGCCTGGCAGAGGCCTTCCCCCTTCCTTTTGGGGCAGGGACAGAGCAGAGTGGGGGAAGGGCACGGGGCCCACACGATCAGCACAACGTGCTTGGGCCAAAGTCACCCCAACTCGTGACCGCCTCCCGGTGCTCCGCTTGTTGTTTGGGTCTTTGAATCACGAAAGGGTCCTTCTACCCCGAACAAGCCACTCATTCCAGAGCAGTTTCTGGGTATATCCTTACCCTCATCCACACAGTCCAGCTTTAGCTGGACTACCCTGAGTGCTGGACTTGCCTTCTCCGAGTATAGGTTCCACAGCTGTAAAAGGAGGATTAGTAGGCCAAATGCGGTGGTTCATGCCTGCAATCCCAGCACTTTGGGAGACTGAGTTGGGGGGAATCACTTGAGCCCAGGAGTTCAAGACCAGCTTAGGTAATATAGCATCTCAACCAAAAAATAAAAAAATTATCCGGACGTGGTAGTGTGTGCCTATAGTTCCAGGTACTCAGGAGGTTGAGGCGAGAGGATTGCCTGAGTCCAGGAGGTTGAGGCCACGGTGAACTGTGATGGTGCCACTGCATTCCAGCCTGGGTGACCGAGTGGGACCCTAACTCAAAAAAAGGGAAGACTTGTTACTGTGGAAATAGTGAGGGAGCCCCCAGACACTAGGAACTGGAGGTGTGATCAGTGACCATTTCTCCCCTTCGTCCTCCCTAATTCAGTCTCCTACTGAGGCCACAGACCTTCGGCCATGCCTTACTTGCCTATGTCCCCCAAGCCTTAGGAAGTAGGAAATGCATGGGGCCAGGGCCAGGCACCAGATGGGAGGAATAAAGCCACATGTGTGGGAGAAATAAGGGGCCCAGGGCTTCTAGGTCAGGTAGAGCAGGAAGTGAAATGTGTCTTGAGTCCCTGCCCATCTCACTGGGTCCCAAGTCATCATCTCCTGCTATTCTCCCTGCTCAGAACCAGGTCCCAGCTAGCTGCCATGTTGGAAACAACTAGCAAGTGCTAGTAGGGGTTGCACTTATTAGCACCCAGATGAGACTTTCTCCTTCAGTGATCAGGACTAGAAGAGAATAGAGAAAAGACACCCTATCGGTGCATATGCCATCTAAATCAAAGTCAAATGCACAGGGCGAACTTTCCAGGTCTTAGGAAATTGTAGGGTGGGTGCTAAAAGCTGGGGGGAAAGAGAAAGGAGGTTCCCACTCCAGGACCAACCAACTCCATCTCAAAAGTTACTGATCTCTTGGACCACAGCAGGCCTGAATTTTTGTACTTACATGGAAGGCTCACTGCACTTCCCTTGGAATAGTGGGACTGAGGCCCCAGAGGTAGAGTAAGAGGTGTCGGCCTTTGATGACTGAGGGGGATGTTTGTGGGGTGAGAGTGAGGCCTTCTTAGAATTCCTCCAGGGTGGAATCAGGGTGGAATTTTGGTCAAATTTTTATCTGTTGATACGTTTTGATCATATTTTCTAAAGTAGAAAAGAGCAGAGGCTTCATAAGTTTAACTCAGTAGAGACATACGAAGAAATGTCTAGGTAATGAGTCTGGGGACTCCAGCCTATATATCACACTGGTTGTGAAGGAGACAGAACACTGGTAATCCCAGCACATTAGAGGCAGAATGGGAGGATTGCTTGAGCCCAGGAGATCTTCCCCGAGAGCCAAGGAGAGCTGCCTTGTGGAGACACAGCATGGGCTAGATATGGAGCTTGGACTTGAGGCCCTCCAAGGCCACAGGTAGGCCAGAGGCAGTCTTAGGACTGACTCTAGAGTGCAAGCCCAGCATTTGCAAGGGTGGCCCGCCCCTGCTGGTCTACCTGGGGAGTAACTGAAATCGTGTCCAAAGGTCAGGTTGGCAACAGGACATCAAACAACAGACCCCTGTGTTGGGGAGCTCTGTTGCCACCATGCCTATAAATACCCTTCCACGGTCTAGCTCCAGTTTCCATATTTGTTCTGTCTCTTTTTTGTTTTCTAAGCCGGGGTCTCACTCTGTCACCTAGGCTGGAGTGCAGTGGCATGATCACAGCTCAACCTAGCCCTGACGTCCTGGGCTCAGGCAATCCTTCTACATCAGCCTCCCAATTAGCTGAGACTATAACCATCAGGATTTTTTGTACAGGTGAGGTCTTACTATGTTGCCCAGGCTGGTCTTGAACTCCTGGACTCAAGCAGTCCTCCCACTTCTGCCTCCTAAAGTGCTGGGATTACCCGTGTTCTGTCTCCTTCACTCCCAGTGTGATATACAGGCCCCTAGACTGATTACCTAGACATTTCTTTGTGTGTCTCTACTGAATTAAACTTATGAACCCTCTGCTCTTTTCTTTAGAAAATATGGTTGAAATGTATCAACAGATACAAATTTGGCCAAACCACTGCTAGGCTGAGAGGGGTACCTGCCTGGCAGCATCTCTGTGCTATAGCCAGATGCGTTCATTGTCTGAGGTGGCTATGTCTGAGTTGTGTTGAATGACACACAGGTATAGGGGTGTCATGTGTACCATGCAAAAGTGAGATATAGAAAAACCAGGGGGCAGGGTGCGGTGGCTCAGCCTGTAATCCCAGTACCTTGGGAGGCCGAGGCAAGAGGATTGCCTAAGCTTAGGGGTTCAAGACCAGCCTGGGTAACTTGGTGAGACCCATGCAAGCCAGGTGTGGTGGCACACGCCTGTAGTCCTAGCTACTAGGGAGGCTAAGGCGGGAGGATCGGGAAGATTGCTTGAGCTCAGGAGTTCATGGCTTCAGTGAGCCATGATCATGCCACTGCCCTCCAACCTCCAGACAAGAGCAAGATCTTGTCTCTAAAATAAATAAATAAATAATAGTTCCTGCAAACAAGACAAGATAAGAAGAACAGAGGCAACAAGTAGAAAACAGGAAGAAGGCAGGCCTACTCCAACATTAAGTGTAATTAGACTAAATTCTCTATTCAAAAGGCAGAGATTTTCTGGCCAGATAAATAAGGAAGATCTAACTCTATGTTATCTGCAAGAGGTGTACTTTAAATGTAAAGACATGACCAGGCTCAGTGGCTCAGCCTGTAATCCCAGCACTTTGGGAGGCCAAGGCAAGTGTGTATTGCCTGAGTCTGTGGGTTCGAGACCAGTCCGGGCAACTTGGTGAGACCTCATCTCTACAATAAATTTTTAAAAATTAGCCAGGTGCCATCACACGCGCCTGTAGTTCCAGCTACTTGGGAGGTTGAGGTGGAGGGATCGCCAGAGCCCAGCAGGTCAACGCTGGGATGGCTGTGACCATGCCACTGCACCCCAGCCTGGGCGATGGAGACTCCAACTTGAAAAAAAAAAAATAGATAAATAAAAATAAATAAATAAATGTGAAGACATACATGGGTTGAAAGTAAAAGAGTGAGAGAAGATGGGCTGTGCACATGCCAGCTTCAGGAAGTTGATGCGATCCTCTTGCTATCAAAGTGGACTTCAGGACAAGAAGTATTACTGGAGACCAGGAGGCCTATTTCCCAAGGATAAACAGGCCAGCTTACTAAGGAGATATATCGGGGCAACCTCGGAGAGGTTACTCATCCTCAGTTTCCCCATCTGCAAAATGATAATGATGAGAGTGTCTTTGAATACATGTCCAGAGTGTAGGCTCATTCTTGACACACGGCCAGGGGTCCGCAAGTGTCGGCTCTCGGTGTTGCTGCAGTCGGGGCAAAGCCTCAAGCCCTGGCGTGACCCTGGCCCAGCTTCTTCCAAGGTGGGGCTCTGAAGGCTGCTGCAAGATAAGGTGTACACACAGGCCACTAGCTGGTTTCTCCAGTTCTTTTTCCTGGTGGTGGCAGTGGTGGTTCAGGGTGTGTGTGTGTGTGTGTGTGTGTGTGTGTGTGTGTGTGTGTACGTGCGCACACGCACATGCGTGTATGTGTTTGAAAACTTAGGGCGGAGGAGTGGAAGGAATGAGACAGCACACATCCAATGAGCCCATTTGCTGCTAGACCCAACAGATGAGGTCAAGAAGGCTGGGGTCAGGAAGGGAGCAGTGACTAGGTGGGGCTTGGATGATTGCCTGATTTCGTTAGTGCTGGGAGGGATGACTCTGGGCGTCTCCCAGGCCTGAGAATCAGGAAGTGACCCCCCTTGCCCCTGCCCCGCCACAGAAAGGCAGCCAGCACCTGAAGTTGCCAAGTTCACATGGCAGGAGCCACAGCTCTCTTTGGCCCTTTCACCCTGGTCACAGGCCTTGCCCATTTGCTCGGACCCCCTCCTCCAAGGCTGTGATGGTGAGACTAGCTTCACCTCTGACCTTCCAGGCTGGTTCCTGGAAGACCCTCTGGGAAAGACCCAGCTTTCGCGGGGAGGCCTGGGCCAAGACGAGATTCCAGCCAGGACCACGAGAAGGCCAGTTTCTGGCATCGCTGTCTGCCTCTCTCCCAGGCTCGTGAGCTCTTCTTCCACATATAGCCTTTGCTCCCCACTTTCCTTGCCTTTCACCTCCACCCTTCCCACCTGCAAGGGCTGCCTAACTCCCTAGTCCTGGGGATTGACTGAGCACCCATCATGTGACACCCTCACTCTGATCGTAGATGGCGGACTGGAGCCCACCGACTTCACACAATTTGAGAACTAAGGGGCTCTGAGAGGTGGGCACATTGCCCAGGATCCCACAGCTGATAAATGGCAGAGCCAGGCTTTGAAGATGGGCCCCGACTCCAAGTGCATTGTTCTTTACTGTACTTTGCCAGATTAGCCTTCAACACATTGACTAGTCAGAAATCTTCAAGGGCTTCCCATTAGAGCTGTGGCCTCTAGACTTTTTGAACACTCTGTTATATCTCCATTTTAATTATCTATAAAGTATTTGTTTTTTTGGTTTTTTTTTTAGTTGGAGTCTTACTCTGTTGCCCAGACTGGAGTGCAGTGGTCGCTACTGGCCACCGCAGCCTCAACCTGCTGGGCTCCGGGGATCCTTCCACCTCAGCCTTCCAAG
>NW_007253835.1:194458-220988 GCF_000164805.1 Carlito syrichta | reverse complement strand
AGGCAGGTCTCGAACCCACGGGCTCAGGCAATCCACTCACCTCAGCCTCCCAAGGTGTGGGATTACAGGCTGAGCCACCGAGTCCGGCGTCTATAAAGTATTTGTATGTGCTAATATATCCTTGTATTCTGCACATTCAAATGTAGTTTAAAGATGAGGTAAAGCCAGGCGTGGTAGCATGCACCTGTATGTAGTCCCAGCTACTCAAGAGGCTGAGCCAGGAGGATTGCTTGAGCCCGGGAATTTGAGGCCATCCTAGGCAACATAGCAAGGCTCTGCCTCTAAAAAATAAAATTTAATTTTAAAAAGATGAGATAAATGTATCACACACAGGCCGGGTACGATAGCTCACGCCTGTAATCCCAACACTTTGGGAGGCCAAAGTGGGAGGATCACTTGAAGCCAGGAGTTCAAAGACCAGCCTGAGCAACATAGTAAGACTGTCTCCACAAACAAAAAAAGAAGTTTTAATTAGCCAGGTGTGATGTTATACATCTATGGTCCCAGTTCCTTGGGAGGCGGAGACAGGAGGACCACCTGAGTCCAGGAGTTTAAGGCTGCATTGAGCAGCGATCGCCCCACTGCACTCTGGCCTGGGTGGCAGAGCAAGCCCTTTCTCTAAATTAAAAAAAAAAAAAAGTAAAAATAGAAACAGGGTTGCTAATATTTTCTCCCTGCCTTTGGAGGCCAACCTGTAAGTACCACTGGGGTCCACATACACCCCTGCTTTGGATACCACTGGCCTGGAGGATGAAACCCCATCTCCTGGGCCTGGTACAGGGTGTTCTATTACGTGAACCCTCAGTAGCCTTTTTCCTGCTGTCCACAGCAGTGTCAAGGCACAGAGTGGGCCACAATCGCGTTCAGATTTGCATCTGGGCCCTCGCTCCCCCTCTGTCCTTCCTTTCTTCCCCTTACTGAATCTTCTATGTTTTATGAGCCCCAATCCAAAATCTAGTTCCTTGCAAATCTTCCCTCACCCTCCCTGAACCCTGGCATGTGTCCCAATCGTTCTGCCTCTGAATCTCCACTGAACTATCTTGCTTGGCATACCACATCTTGCTGAGCTCTTCATGCAGGTGCCATTATTATTACTTCCATCTTCTAGCTGGGGAAACTGAGGCTCAGAGAGGTTAAGTAATTTTCCCAAGGTCACACAGTAAATGGCGGAGGCAGGATTTATGCCCAGGCTTGACTCCAGAGTCTACACTCTGATTAAGCACTGATCTATACAAAGCAAAGATGGTCTCTTTTGTTTCTGTTGATTCGTCCTAGCACCTAGTGTAGAAATATAGAAATACATGAAATAGTAAGCAAATTGTTGAATGGATGATTGTTTGAATGGGGGAATGAATGAATTACCAAGACCAATGCCAAGAAGAAAGCCCATAGTAGAGGGGAAAGGTCCTACATCATTCCTGATACAGAATGTATCACCTCTTATACCTATAGGATCCTGGGCAAGACTTTCAATTCGGGTGTGGCTGAATCTGAGTGCTCAGTTGTCATCACCAAGACTCCCTCTCTAGTTCTTGGCTTGGCCATGCTCTGTGCCAGCTGGGTCCTCAGGAAGCTCCTGCTAGCAACTCCAGGCTCATGCCCTGCCAACTCAGCAACTCCAGCAGGAACAGAATGTATCTGTCAGCTTATGGGTCCAGCTCAAGTCACGAGCCTGTAGTGGATCCCATTGCTGTGACTTGGGGCTAGGATGAGCAGCTTGGTTTTTCTGGGTCATTGAAGCAGGAGGGAGGGTAACCCCACACAGACCACATGAGCCGAGGTGGGAGGTGGGCATTGGGATGCCACACCCAGGAGACGGGAGGACAAATGTGGGAAGACATGAATATCAAGTGTCCACTTGGCTTCATCTCTTGCAGGACCTGGTGGACTGGCAAAAGCCTCTCCTGTGGCAGGTGGGCCACTTGGGAGAGAAGTATGATGAGTGGGTCCACCAGCCGGTGAGCAGACCCATCCGCCTCTTCCACTCAGACCTCGTCGAGGCCCTCTCCAAGACTGTCTGGTGAGCTCTTCCCTGAGACTGTTGCAGGCTGTCGCCCACTCCTGATTGTACCAATCAGATAAGGAAGGGGGAGGGGAAATTGGGTACCTCCCAAGAGCCCAGGGCTGTGCTGTAAACTCTTGAAGAGGGTGGAAACTGCCATGGGCATAACTCATTCCTATGCATGGTTTTGTCCACTGAGCTGGTGACAGCCCAACATGTAGCCAGAAGCCACTTTGACTGCCATCCCTGGTCTATTCCAGACTCCTATGGGGAAGTGGTTCTAGCCTTTAATGCCCATGGGAACAATTTTGCCTGCAATTAGCTCCTCTGCCACAAGAGGTCAGCATCTGTCCAGCTACATAGAGTCAGGAGTCCTGGGGACAAAGTTCTTTTCTGTCATAACTAATCTCAGAGATGGGAGGCAGAGAGACTCACAACCTCTCTCTTCTTTTCTCTTTCTCATGTCCCATACTGGTGTCTTTTGACCCTAGGTCCTCATATGCTTTTTGCATGTGCTTTAGTGTCATCTTGTCTACACGCCCCTCCCCAGTTGAAATGTATATCTCAGCTGGGCTTGGTGGCTCAGCCTGTAATCCCGCGCTTTGGGAGGCTGAGGTGAGTGGATTGCCTGAGCCCGCAGGTTCGAGACCCGCCTGAGCAAGTTGGCGAGACCTCATCTCTACAATAAATCAAAAATTAGCCGGGCGTGGTAGCGTGTGCCTGTAGTTCCAGCTACTTGGAAGGCTGAGGCAGAAGGATCGCTGGAGCCCAGCAGGTCAAGGCTGCGGTGGCCGGGAGCGGCCACTGCACTCCAGTCTGGGCAACGGAGTGAGACTCCAACTCAAAAAAAAAAAAAAAAAGAAAGAAGTGTGTGTCTCTAGGAAAGCTGGACCCTGTCAAGCACCTGTATGTGTATCTCTCTCACCCTGATGGCCCTCCTGCAGGTACAGCGTCCCCATCATCTGGGTGCCCCTGATGCTGTATCTAAGCTGGTCCTACTATAGAACCCTCGCCCAGGGCAACGTCCGGCTCTTTGCATCATTCACAACAGGTAATGCCAGGTTCCTTCCTGACTTGCTCTCATGGATCCTGGAGGCAGGAAACCTCAGTTGTTCTCCCTGGCCCAGGGTTTTTAAGTGCACAGAACCCCAAACCACATCACAAACATTTCCAGTGAGGCCTCTCTGTAGAAATAGTCTTTCAAGGTCGGGCACCGTGGCTCATGCCTGGAATTCCAGCACGTTGAGAGGCTGAGGCAAGAGCATCGCTTGAGCCCCAGAGTTTGAGAGCAGCGTAGGCAGCACAGCAAGACCTTGTCTCTACGAAAAATGAAAATAAAAATAATTAGCTGGGCATGGTGGTACATGCCTGTATCCCAGCTACTCGAAGGCTGAGGCAGAAGGACCTCCTAAGTCCATGAAGTCGAGGCTGCTGTGAGTCGTGACCATGCCACTGCATTCCAGTCTGGGTGACATAGTAAAACTTGGACTCAAAAAGTAATAAAGAAAGTCTTATTTTTAAAGAAAGAAGGAAGGGGGGAGGGAGGGAGGAAAGAAAGAAAAAGTCTTCCAAAGAAAAATTTTGTTAGACTCCCTCCCACCCACCACCCAAATGGATATAAAACCCAACAACTCATCAGGATAAACTAAATGAAATCATTCCATCAGGTGACACAGCAGTGAAAAAGAGGGCTGGCTTCTCACTGAATCTAATGCCAGAAAATGTTTGTCCTGGGATTCACTGTCAAGAAACTAAATGAAATTACTCCACTGGGTGGCATGGTTGAGAGCTGAAGTGGGATTGTCCATGGAAGAGAAAGATCTAGGGGTGCCCTAGAGTGTCCCTAAGGCAAAAGGTTCTGCAGCAGAGCCCCAGACTGGGAGTATCACCCATTAACCTCTGCTGGGCACTTACCATGCACCATGCCATGTGCTTTCCAGAACTATTCCCTGTATCCCTCCCAGCAGCCCATGAGAAGGGTCCTAGCATTATCCCCTTTCAGAGCTGAAGAAATAGAGCCTCAGAGATGTCAAGTAGTGGCTCAGGGTCACGTGGCTAGGATGCAGACACCAGAAGCTCCCCAGCTTCTAGTCGGAGGGCAGGGAACAGAGAAGGAGACTGACATGGGGCAATGACCAAAAAGCCTATGGGACCGAGTCTCTGAGGGTGGCCACAGGCTTAGGTGTGGCCTCTTTGCCAGCTGGCCCCACAAGATCACCGCCTACCTGGGGCCTCTAGGTGCCTACCCCCTGCCTAGGTGGTCTATCTGTCCTGGCCCAGCCTGCCTCTGGGAGGTGCTGGGAGCCACATGCCTCTCGGGTGAGCTTTCCTCTCCTGCCCACATGCCACATTCCTGACTCTGAGCCTCTGAGCCTCACTCACCCTGCCAAGCACAACCTCTTTTCCCTACACTCTGGAGCTTTTTTTCTACCCACCTCTCCCAGGGGCGGCAGGTCAAGGGCCTGAATGGTTGAGATGAGAGGGGCCCCAAACTCAGCATCAGGGGCTTCCGTTTATCCACCTGAATGAGCAAGTCCCCCTCCAACCCAGCCCAGTGCTGTCCCCGGTCACTGAGGGTTACTGCGGGTGCCCCTAGAGCCAAGGTTACCCTTTTCTGCCCACGCGGAATAGCTCAGGCACAGCACGGGGCTTGTTGCTCAGAAGGCCTGCACGCTGAATCGTCCTCTGTCCGCCGGCACTCCCCTAACAATCACAAACAGTGGCAGGGCCGCCAGGGCTGGCGGCCAGAGGGGGAAGGGGATGCTGAGGCTTTGGCCCAGGTCCCTCTGCCAGATTCCTCCAGAGATGCCACTCAGTACCAGCTCCGGCCGGATGGGCAGACAAGGCTGATGCTGGGGTGAGGGGGCGGGCAGAGGCTTGACCTATAGGAGGGGACTTTTCTGTATGGCAGGGAGGGTGATTTGAGGACCCCATCGGCCCTGCAGGCCTCTGCAGAGAGCTGAAATATGCGTGTCTTCTAAGGTCCAGTATAGAGAGTGAGTACGCCTGTGACCATGATGCCAGTGGTAGAGCCATGAGAGATATGGCTCCCTTTGCCGCCCTTGTTCCCTCGCTTGTCACGCAGGGCACAAACCACAGGCAAAGAAAATAAAAGCCCACAAAGCGAGACTAGGGGAGACTCGGCAGGGTCCCAGTGCGGCTGCTGGACAAAGGACTTGCTGGAATAAATGCAGAAGAGTCAGAGTGCCAAGGTTCAGTGGAGGCTGAACGGGGACAGCAGTTCAAGGCTGACATTCCTAGATGCATGTATGAAAAGGCTTCGAGGCCGGGCTCGGTGGCTCAGTCTGTAATTCCAGCCCTTTGGGAGGCCGAGGCGAGTGGATTGCCTGAGCCCGCAGGTTCAAGACCCACCCGGGCAACTTGGCAAGACCTCGTCTCTACAATAAAAATTAAAAACTAGCTGTGCATGGTAGCACACGCCTGTAGTTCCAGCTACTTGGAAGGCTGAGGCAGAAGGATTGCCGGAACCCAGCAGGTCGAGGCTGTCGTGGCCATGAGTGTGCCACTGCACTCCAGTCTGGGCAACAGAGACTCCAACTCAGAAAAAAAGAAAAGAAAATGCTTTGAAAAACCAGAGGAGCCTACAAGCTCAGGATGTCCCCAGAGCACTTCCCAAGGGTGTGTTAGAGTGAGCACTGAGCCAGCCCCTCTGCTGAGTGGCGTCCTGCATGAGGACGCAGGCTGCCAGTGGGATGATGTGTGGGCATCCCGGCAAAGGTCAGGCCAAAGTCTGTGGTCAGGGAATGTTCCTGTGTGGCCAGTCCTTTCTCCCCAATAAGAGAGCTAAGAGGTGAGGAAGGGCACCTCAGCTCTGGACAGGGAGAATCGGGGAGCTGATAAACTCCCCCTTTCTCAACCTGGGACCCTCTGGAGGTCTGCAGGGAATCGGGAGGTGGGCAAAAGTAGGACCATGCATCAGAACTGAGATGAATGGACTTGGGCTCATTTTGTTTAGAAATTAAAGTAGCTACGCCGGGCTCGGTGGCTCAGCCTGTAATCCCGCGCCTTTGGGAGGCTGAGGTGAGTGGATTGCCTGAGCCTGTGGGTTCGAGACCTGCCCGGGTAACTTGGCGAGACCTCATCTATACAATAAATTAAAAATGAGCCAGGCGTGGCAGCGCGTGCCTGTAGTTCCAGCTACTTGGAAGGCTGAGGCGGAAGGATCGCCAGAGCCCAGCAGGTCGAGGCTGTGGTGGCCGGGAGCGGCCACTGCACTCCAGTCTGGGTGACAGAGGGAGACTCCAACTAAAAAAATAAAATAAAATAAAATAAAGTAGCTACTTGCTAAATGCCAGGAGTATATAATATGATTATAATAAATATTAATATATATTATCCTCATTATAAAATATAGCATATATACTCACTATAGCATCAGGTATTATATTACCTTCATCCTAACAACTGCCCTTCAAGATGGGTAGGATATTTTACTTTTGAGAAAACTATAGCAGGTAAGCCGTGTGGAGCCAGGATTTGAACCCAGGTCTGCAAACCCAAAGCCCATGCTTTCTGTACTTCACCTGAATGATTGGAAAGACCAGACGTGTCGCGACTTCCCTGGAAGCAGCATCTCTGACCACCTAGAGTGGTCTAACTAAGGCCAACTGGCCACTTGCAGTCAAAGGCTGCAAGGCTGTTAGGCAAGCATCTTGTACCAGATGTGAACAGAGAAGACCCCCTGATAAGAGATGTCAGACCAACCTAAAACATGACGAGAGAGAGGATACTTTGGGGGCTGAATCTTGGCTGCAGCATTTTAGTTCCCAGGTGAGGTGTGAAAAAAATATTTTCATTGCACGAAGATTCATTTAGAACTGAATATCAGACCTAGGATCTTGTCCTGAGAGCTAGAAAGTCCACTCTCCCGCCCTGCCTTCCTGGACTTTCTCCTCTCCAGTCACCTGTGGTCATCCATCCTGGGCCTGCTCACAATGTGCACACAGCTCGAGCCCTTCAGAGGTATCTCCTTAACCCAAAGCTGCCCCCCACTGGGCCTGGTTCTACACTTTGGATGACACAGATCACATCTGATCCATGCAAGCCCTTTGGAGGGTATTCTTTTACCTATTATTCTCCCAGCAGCTCTCTGAGCACCTGCTATGTTCAGCACTGGGCATATAAAATGAAAGACGCAGACCCTCCCCACAAAATGCTCATAACCTCGTGGGGGACAAGTGAACAAAACAGCAGGCACAGTGCAGTGTGAGGGTAACATCGGGGGCTGAGGAGGACCCAGGAGTTTCACTGAGGGTGGGGAAGGGCATCCACACAGGCTTCACCTGGGGCTGAATTGCCAAAGATAAGGGAGGCAGGGAGGGGATTCCAATGAAGGAGGCACAAGCAAAATTATAGACTCACATTCAAGAAGTCACACACGGTTTGGTTTGGCCCCAGTTACAGGTGACGAAGAGAGGAGGCAGAGACATGGCTGGCAGGAGCAGGTCTCAAGGGACCTTGAGTGTGATACCATGGGGTTAGGACTTTGCCTGGAGGTCATGAGGCACCATGGAAGGGTTTTAACAGCGTGTAGAGACAGGGAGTTGAGTAGGAGGCTGATGCGGTTGTGGGAGCGTGAGGAGACAAGGTGATGGGATTCAGAGCAGTAGACTCAGCCAAGATGGATGGATGGTTAGATGGACAGGATGGATGGATAGATAGATAGATAGATAGATAGATAGATAGATAGATAGATAGTGGATGGATGGATAAATAGATGATGGATAGATGGACAGATAATGGATGGATGGATGGATAGATGGAAAAACAGATGGATAGATTTAATTGAAGTGAGATTCATATAACACAAAATCAACCATTTAGAGTGAACAATTCAGTGGCATTTAGCAACGTCGTGCAATCACCACCTCTTTCTATTTCCAAAATGTTTTCATCACCCCAAAATGAAACCCTACACCTGTTGAGCAGTTGCTTCTCATTTCCCCTCCCCCTCCCCCAGCCCCTGGAAGCCACCAATCTGCTCTTTGTCTTCATGAATTCACTTATCCTGGCCATTTCATATAAGTGGAATCACATCCTCGGTGGCCTTTGGTGTCTGGTATCTTTTGCTTTGCCAAGAGATCCCAAGGAGGTGAAGCCGGCAGGGTTCAGTGACTGATTGAACATGGGGGAGAGGGATAACAAGCCTGACTCCTTTGGTAACATGTGGATGTCAGTATTCCCCTGAGAAAGGGAGCCCAAGAAAGAAGCCTGTGGTGGGGTGGGCGCAAAGAGAGAGGAATAGGTGTGGCCTCATTTTGGAGATGTGAACCTTGGGGGCCTATAGCCAACCACGTGGAACTGCCCAGCAGCAAGCGGAGTTGGAGGTGCAAATCTGCGGGTCACCAGCAAGTGGGGCGTGGCTGAAGGCAGGGATGGAGCAGAGAGCTGGAAGGCCACGGCTTTGACTCTGGGGACAGAGGCAGGGTTTCCAAGATGGAGCCTGAGCAGGGCATCCCGAGAAGAGGAGGAGAGCCAGGTGCTCCAGCAGGCAAGGATGGGCTGTCTCTTCCAATCTTCTTGGTCCCAGGTCCTTTGAGAATGTGTGAAGCTGTGGACCCTCTCCCCAGAAAAATGCCCTCAGGAGAGTAACTGGATAGATTTCAACGGGCTCACAGACACCCCACGATCCAACTTCATACCTCCCGACAGTCCTAAGCCTTGGGCTGAGAACCCGGGCAGCTGCAGGCTTAAGCAGAAAGCAGTCTCTAATGTCATATGCCACCGTTGAGTTAGAGGTGGATTGAAAGAATTACTTAGATTTGGCAAGAAATATCCACGAATGGCCTTCGCAGCTGTGGTAGACTAGGGCAGAAGACAGATTTTAGAGACTCGATGAGCCGATGGGAAGCAGCAAAGGCAAGCCATGGGTCCATCCTAGCTTCTCGGGGCTGCACTGAGCAATGATGAAGGGGCCGAGTCCATGTGGGAAAGTCTTGCCTACCTCGTAGAGGTGAGAGAAGAGCCAGGGGAGGAGAGGTTGAAGGTGCCCAGAGGAGCTGGTTGGGATGGAGGGGCTTCAAGAGGAGGCAGCTGAGGGCTTCCCACTGCTTAGTGGGGTGAGCCTGGCAAGCAACATAATTTTTCTGTGCTTCTACATCCTTATCCGTATGACAATTCCAGAGTTTCCCTCATAAGGCCATGGTGAGATGAAATATGAAGTGATCCCCAGCCGGGGCAACATAGCAAAAGAATAAATAAATAACTGGATGTGGTGGTTCATGCCTATAGCCCCAGCTACTTAGGCGACTGAGGCAGGAGGATCACTTGAGGCCAGGAGTTTGAGGCTGCACTGAGCTATGATTGCACCACCGCATTCCAGCCTGGATGGCAGAGCCAGACCTTGTCTCTCTTAAAAAAAAAAAAAAAAAGGAAAGAAAGAAAGGAAATATGAAGTAATCCACTTGAATGGTGTCGGGCACATAGGTCAAGACACATCTACTTTTATTATTCTGATCATCCAGGCCTGGGTCCCAGGGCGCACACCTCTTCCCTGAGGAGCAAGAATGATACTCCAGGATGAGGGCAGAATCTGGTGTGGCTGGAGGTGGAAGGAGGGTGTGGGAGGAGCAGTTTCTTTCTCCCTTCTCCCCTGCCCCAGGCTTCTCTGGAAGCAGGAGACTGGGTGGAAGGAGAAGGAGTGAAGTGGAATGGAGAATGTCTGAGGGCGGTGGAGAGGGAGCTGAAGCGAGAGACATGCAAGGATCCCCTGCCAGGCAGTGTTTTGGGTCTCGTGGAGGTCAAAGGTGCCAGACCCGCAGCGGCATGACTCTCCCTCCAGGCTCAGCAGCTTGGGTACGGGGTGACAGGTTCTCCTACTGACCCAACATTGGGGGTTTGTGGGTACAAATGACAGAGATGGAGTAAAGGTTAAAAGAACATGGCTAGCTTTGGGAAACAGTCTGGCAGTTTCTCAAAAGGTTAAACATAGAGTGATGACATGACCCAGCAATTCCACCCCTAGGTATGTACCCAAGAGAAACAAAAACACCTGTTCACACCAAAACACGAGCGCTCATAGCAGCATTATTCGCAAGAGCCAAAACATGCAAATAGCCCAGAGAAGCCTCGATGGATGGACAGATAAAATGTGAATCTCATTCAGCCTTAAAATGGAGTGACGTTCTGGGCCAGGTGCAGTGGCTCATGCCTATAATCCCAGCACTTTGGGAGGCCAAGGTGGGAGGATCACTTGAGGCTAGGAGTAACATAACAAGACCACCATCTTTTTAAAAAAAGTAAATTAAAAGGCATGAAGTTCTGATACATGCTATAGCATCAGTGGACCTTGAAAATATTAAGTGAAAGAAGTCAGGCTGGGTTCGGTGGCTCAGCCTGTAATCCCGCACTTTGGGAGGCTGAGGTGAGTGAATTGTCTGAGCCTGCAGGTTCGAGACCCGCCTGGGCAAGACCTAATCTTTACAATAAATCAAAAATTAGCTGGGCGTGGTAGCACGTGCTTGTAGTTCCAGCTACTTGGAAGACTGAGTGGAAGGATCGCTGGAGCCCAGCAGGTCGAGGCTGCGGTGGTCGGGAGCGGCCACTGCACTCCAGTCTGGGTGACAGAGTGAGACTCCAACTCAAAAAAAAAAAAAGTCAGTCAAAAAAGACTACATGTTGTATGATTCCATGTATATGAAATGTCCAGAATAGGCTAATCCTACAGACAGAAAGTAGAATAGGGGTTTTCGAGAACTGGGAGTGTTTGGGAAGAAATGGGGAGTGACTGATAATGGGAACAGGGTTTCTTTTGAGGGTGATGGTTGCACAACTCTGAATATACTAAAAACCGCTGAATTGTATGCCTAATGTGAATAAATCGTATGGTACATGAATTCGATTTTTATAAAGCTGTTATGTAAAAATAACAGCCAAGCACGGTGGCTCACACCTGTAATCCCAGCACTTTGGAAGGGCAAGGTAGCAGAAATGCTTGAGCCCAGGAGTTTGAGACCAACCTGGACAATATAGTGAGACCTCGTCTCTACAAAAAAATCAAAAAATTAGCCAGGCCTGGTGGCTCACTCCTGTAGTCCCAGCTACTCTGGAGGCTGAAACAGAAGGATCACCTGAACTCAGGAGGTAGAGGCTGCAGTGAGCCATGACCATGGCCACTGCACTCCAGCCTGGTTGACAGAGTGAAACTCCAACCCCCCAGTAAAAACCCAAAACCAAAAAAACCAACTTTAGTGGCCAAAGAAAGAGTAACTGAAGCCATGTCCCACGGAGAAAGCAGAGAAGCTAAGAGGGTGGGTATGGAAAATGCAGGGACGAGAGCCGAGGTCCCTGTGAGGTCACAGAAAGAATGAAGTAAAGAACCGCGAACTGCAAGGACTGCAGTTTGTCATCAAAGGGCTGGATACTGGGAACCTCGCGACATCCCCCCAGGCTTCCGGTCATCTTCAGTTTAAACATGGAGTTATATGACATGACCCAGCAGTTCCACCCCTAGGTATGAACCCAAGAGGAGCAAAAATATCAGTTCGCACCAAAACCAGTACACGAATATTCATAGCAGCATCATTCACAAGACCCAAAGCATGCACACAGCCCAGAGAGGTCTCAATGGATGGACAGATAAAATGTGAATCTCCTCCAGCCTTAAAATGGGATGGAGTCCTGGGTCAGGCGCCGTGGCCCAGAACTGGTTTCGGTCGATCATTTTCAGTTTTTTCAGATCTCCCTCCTCTGCTCTGAGTTCACGTCTTGTCTGTTGAGATTTCTGTGCTTGGTTTCTCCCGTCCTTGCTGCCCCATGGTCTCTGGCAGTTCCGTAACCCCCGGCTCAGGATTGTCTCCTTCTCCCTGATTCCCCTGAGGCAAGCCCACCCTTCCAGGCCAAAGTCCGGAGCAGGTCACAGCCTGTTGCTCCTGCAAAGGCCCCTCCAGAGCCCACTCTGGAGCCCACAGCCTCCTTCCCATTTTGACCCATGGGCCCAGCTGTGGGGCCTAGCCTGACCCTGTCACCGCAGGACGGAGGGTAGCAGCCCCTAAGCTGACCGGGATGGTGAGACGGGGACATCTGGAGCCACCAGGTGCTGTGGGGCACCATGGCCCGCTGGCCCTGACCTCGCGCGCTCTGCCACCCCTGCAGAGTACTCGGTGGTGGTGCCCGAGTTTGTGTTCCCTGGCCTCTTCCTGCTGGGCATGCTCCTCTGGAGCCTCATAGAGTACCTCATCCACCGCTTCCTGTTCCACATGAAGCCGCCCAGCAACAGCTATTACCTCATCCTGCTGCACTTCGTCATGCACGGCCAGCACCACAAGGTGAGCAGGGCGGGGTCCCCACCCAGGGCCACACACACAGCCAGCCCGACTTGCTGGGAGTCTGGTGATGGGTTGGGAGTGATGGGAAACCCAGGGCATTTGACGATGTTCACAGGAGTGATTGGGTCGAGCAGGGACAGAGGGAGAGTATGCGTGTGTGTGTGTATGCGCACGCGTACACACACACGCCATAGTTGTTAACACCAGGCACTCTGTCCCACCCTTTATATACCATCTTTAACCCTCACCATGACTCATTCATCCACTCATTCATTCTGCAAATGTTCAGTGAGCACTTACTATGTGCCAAGCACTGCTCTAGACATCACTGAACAAAACAGACAAAAACCTTTGCCCTTATGGAGCTTCCTTCTGAAGATGGTGCTCCCTGTTCCACAGAGTAGGAAACTAAGGCTTGGGGAAACTAGGGAACTTGTCCTGAGACACACCTGGCACAGCCAGGATGTTGAACCCTGTCCTGGGGGTTCCAGAGTCTGGGCTCTCAACCATCCACCACCCTGGGGCTCTTCAAGGACTCTGTGATGTCCCAGAAGCTGGGCCTAGAAGACAGGTCTGCACAAAGGAAGCTGTATTCCCCCCTGGTGGCCTCTCTATCCCTGCACTGTGCTGTCCTTGGCTTGTCCCTGGACGCTCCCACCAGGCCCCCAAGCTCTGGACTTGCCCTTATCTTTCCATCTCCTTGAAAGTGAGTCCTTTCCTCCCACCTTCTGTTCTCTTGTTCTCTGGTGGGCATAAATCAGAGAAAATGTAGCAGATATGACACTTTTCAGGACACCAATTGTGGAAAACAAACAAACAAACAAAAAAAGACCCTGATATGGAACCTGATTTCACCTTGGTTTCCCGGCAGTAACTCAATCTAGTTCATCAAATGAGCCAAATTCAGAGTTTTTTCCAACTGACTCAGAGAGTTCTCAGGCAGGCTGGGCACGTTGCCCTTCTGCTCTCCTCAGAGATGGTCTGCATCCTAGGGGGCTTTCAGAGCAGCCAGTATTGAGGTGGGTGTCCAGCGCTGGGTCAACCTGTTGGTCAGGTATGCTCTAAGAGGTCCCACAGTTCTGGTCCAGGCCTGGCCAGTATCCTCCCTCCAGACTGATGTCCAGTCCCACCTGGCCCTGCTCTCCAGGGCTCTCTGCATCGGCCATGTCCCTTCTAACTCATGATACCTTTTCAAATCCACTACCCCATCAGCTAACTTTCCCATCCTTAAGGAGACCTTCTAGAGGCCTGCTCAGGCCACTTAGGGCTCCAGGGGCTGCCTCAGGTTCCCTCTCCCAAGATATTTCCACACCAATCTGCCCAGTCCCCTGCTGCCACACCATAAGGATGCAAAGAGCTTGTGTGATCCATAGCCAGCTGGGATCCAACCAGGAACGTATTCTCAGATCTCCAAACCTATCCATCTGAGGGACCTAATCTAATTGTGACCTGGAGCCTGCCTGTACCTACCCATGGAGCCATCGTGTCCCTCCCTCCTGGCTTTACTTTCAGTGACGTCACATTGGTAGCTTGAAACCAGCCATCGTGGGAGTGTTTACACCACAGGAATTAGCAAATGCTACAAATCAGGGCTCACACTTCCTCCCTCCCTTTGTTCCTCCCTTTATCCCTCTCTTCCTCTCTCCTTCCTTCCATTCCCTTTTTTTTCTGAGAGCTGGTTTTCCTACACACCACGCGTCCTGCTGCCCCTGGTCTGAGGGAAGGGGGGCCCACACCAGCCTAACACTGTTTGGCTATCACCTATTTTCTCTCTCTCTGTCTGAAGAAGGGTCTCCCTCTTCTCTGTCTGTTCACTAAGCAGTAGCTAAAATCTGACCTCTATGCCAGGCCCTTGGCTTTTGAAGCTCAAGAGCCAAAGGCTTGGCCCCTTTGTTCTCTGTTTCACTGTGACCACACCCTCTCGGAACAAAGAAGGCCTCTTGTTTGGACATGGGGATGGGAAGAACATTTCTAGTAGCTTCCAGGGTCTCCCCACCATGGAAGCATCATTAACCTCAGCTCGCTGATGCATTGCCCTCCCTGACTCCATTGGGCCTCCGATTTGGTGCCCTGTCTCCAGAAAGTCCCTCTAGCCAGAGGCATGGTGCTTGGGGGCGGGGCTCCTGTCTAGCACCTAACACATTCGAGAGCCAAAATAACCTCTAGCGAATGTGGTAGGCCCTGAGCCATCAGCACACCCGGCCTGTCCTGCCTCACATCGCCCCTGTTCCCATGTTCCTCAGCCATTTGCCAGGCCCCACCCCGGCTTGCAGAGGGGAACCGGGCAGATTCTCCAGGTCTTTCAGGCATGGCAACCTGCCCTCCCCAAACCACCAAGGGCGCCAAGCCTACCCATGACAGGTTGCTACTCCCTCACTGGAATGTCTGGGCTGCTCCGCCCTGGTCCTCTGAGGAGAATGGCTCTGGCTTGGCATGCTGTAACCGCAGACAGGCCCTGGGGCCTAGGGCTGCCTCCTGACATGCAAGCCTTCGGTCCACAGGCACCCTTCGACGGCTCCCGCCTGGTCTTCCCGCCTGTGCCGGCATCTCTGGTAATCGCCTTCTTCTACGGGTTGTTACAGTTCATCCTGCCCGAGGCGGTGGGGGGCACTTTGTTTGCAGGGGGCCTCCTGGGCTACGTCATCTACGACATGATCCATTACTACCTGCACTTTGGTTCGCCGCACAAGGGCTCCTACCTGTACAGCATGAAGACCCACCATGTCAAGCACCACTTTGCACACCAGAAGTCAGGTGAGCACGGGCCAGTGTCTCCCTTGTGTGTTTGTTGATTTATTTGACAACTACCCTTGAGCCCCTACTAAGGACTGTTCTGGGTGCCAGGCATACACGGAGGGCTCCCTCCATCCTATTCGCGGGCGCAGGGGGCTATACAGAGACAAAGACATCAATAAATGGCCAAGATAATTTCAGACAGTGATAAATGCCATAAAGAAAATAAAGCAAGGTGATAGTTGAGGAACCATGTAGGTGCAGGGAGGGGTCCAGCACTGTTCAGTGAAATATGCAGGCCACATATATGATTTTAAATGTTCAGGCTGGGCACAGTAGCTCACACCTGTAATCCCAGCACTTTGGGAGGCCTAGGCGGGAGGATTGTTTGAGCCTAGGCGTTCGAGACCAGTGTGGGCAACATAGTGAGACCTCATGGCTTCAAAAAAATCAACAAATTAGCTGGACATAGTGGCACACACCTGTAGTCCTCTTGAGAGGCTGATGCAGAAGGACTGCCTGAGCCAGGAGGTCGAGGCTACGGTGAGCCATGATCATGCCACTACACTCCAGTCTGGGTGACAGAGTGAGACTCCAACTCAAAAAATAAAATACATTTTCTAGTGGTCACATTAAAATGTGAAAATCCACAGTTGAAAATCATTTTCATAATATATTTAATCCAACATAACCAAAATATCATTTCAGCATGTCATCAACATACAAAATCATTAATGCCTCTTCTACAAAATCATCAAAACCCAGGGCATGTTTTATACTAACAGCACATCGCAATTCAAATGCTAATGTTTGTGGAGATACTAGATCTACATGTAGATTTTATACAATTTGGAGTCAAAAAGTAGATTCACATAGCTGAGTTGCTCCAAACATGCTTTCAAAATTCTCCAGTTCGTTTTTACACCGAAATTCAAATTAATTAAAATTAAATGAAGTTAGAAATTCGGTTCCTCCATAGCTCTAGCCACACTGCCCATGTTCACTCAGTAACTGCATGTGGCTAGCTGGACAGCAAAACTCGAGATAAAATGGTCAAGAAACGTGTCGCTGCGGAGAAGCCCTTAGAGCCGAGATCCCAGTGAAGAGAAGCCAGCATCTGGCATCCCAGGAGCAACTGGGGCAAAGCCCTGAAGCAGGAATGGACTGGGGTGGGGGAGAAGATGGAGGTGGGGGAGGGGCAGGCAGAGACAAGCAGGGGCAGGCGGGGCGCCAGGTATCCCAGGAGCCCAGGCCAGATAAGGAATGGCGGTCTCTTCCAGCTCCATCTTGACTTCTGCCAGGATGACGCTGGGGGTCGGGAAGGCCTTGGGTGCCGGTGTCAACAGCCTCCCCGCCAGCTTGCACTCCCCTGACTCCCTTTCCAAGCAAATGCCTCCCTCCTTCCTCACCAGTGCCTCCTCTTTCCCTCTCCAGGATTCGGCATCAGCACTAAATTGTGGGATTACTTTTTCCACACCCTCATCCCAGAGGAACCCCACCCGAAGACGGAGTGACAGCTCCCAGCCCCTCCGTCCTGCCTTCAGCCTGGCCCTGGTCCCTGCCCCCCACCCCACCCAATACTCCATCCAGATCCTGCTAAGAAGGTTGGCTCGGCCAGGTAGCACAGGTTCTGTCTGGCCCTGGGACTTGGTGGAAGATGCTGAGGGGACCTTGAGGCAAGACCACCCGCCCGACCCGCCACAAGAGGGTCACATCCGTTTGGTGACCAGATGACCTTCGGGGACCAGCTCTTTCTCTGCCTAGACCTTAGCCCACGGGACTGCTTCAGGACCTGGCCAAGAGTAACACCCCCAAGGGGAATGAAGAAAACTGACCCCTGGGGCCATGCCTGTGTCCCACCTGGGCCCTGGCGCCTCGGGCTTCCTAGGAGCTGCACCCCAGGGTGGAGCTCCGTGTCCACAGCCAAGGGCTGGTCTGTGGGGCCCATGGCCCCTGTCTTCCCCTCCTGCCCTTCCTGGAGAAGGTTTGGTGGCGCTGAGGTGGACGAAGAGCTCTCACAAGAAGAGACAGCATGATACCTCCCACAGGCTACCCCAGATCCTGGGGCAGCCCCCCAGCCCTCCCAGACCTCCAGGCTACCGTGCACCCGGCCCTCACACGCGGGCCCTTGGCTGCCTGCCGGGCCCAGGGTGGCTGGCAGGAGCCTGGCCCCTTTTCTTAGGAACTGCCATCCCTCCCAGCCTCCAGAATCACAACACCTCACCCCAAGGGAGGCTGAAGAGGCCTCTCAGCCCCTCCTTGTCCCAGCTACCCTTGGCCTCCACCTGCCACAGTGGGCCGGTGCCCTGACTCGGGCCCGGCCCGGTCAGCGCCTCCTGAAGGGAGAGGGAGCCTCCCTGTGGTGCCTTACCCGGCTCCCTGCTCCCAGACCCGGCAGATGACTCTCCCTCCTCATAACCAAAACCCTCACTGCTCCCCAGAGGGTCTTATTTATAAATGATATAAATGTTCCTAGTCTGGCCCCAGACCGAGTCGCTGGTCAGACGGCCCTTTCTAATCC
Organism: Carlito syrichta; assembly: GCF_000164805.1. Classification (NCBI taxonomy): domain Eukaryota; kingdom Metazoa; phylum Chordata; class Mammalia; order Primates; family Tarsiidae; genus Carlito; species Carlito syrichta. The sequence goes on along the minus strand of NW_007253835.1, from coordinate 203,446 downwards.
TACGTGTAGAGCTTGTGTAAAAAATGGTTTCGTCTTGGTTTTTTGTTTGTTTGTTTCCTTCTTACCCACAAACTGTTACTACTTGAAACTTTTTAAAAACTCGCTGAGCATAAGGGCTAAAGAGAAGCAGTTTGATCTTTGATCTTGTGATTCATACTGTTTACTGAGGAGCTATTTAAAGATTTTGGAATAAATATTCAAAACTACAGTTGTGAAATAAAAATTTAAATAAATTGTATATTTTGAAAAATAAAACATTGAAAAGAAACCAGCAAAGATTTGTTGCTTATGAGACAACCAATGCCACCCATCAGGCTCCATCACGGTTGGGAGGGCCACAGGGCAGGACATTTTATCACTGACCAGGTTGGGTAGAATTGCTGGAGCGTGGTGATGATAAAAGGCCTTCCCAGCTGGGCACCATGGCTCACGCCTGTAATCATAACACTTTGGGAGGTGGAGGCAAAAGGATTGCCTAAGTCCAGGGGTTTGAGACCAGCCAGGGCAACTTGGCGAGACCTCGTCTCTCCAATCAATCAAAAAATTAGCCGGGTGTGGTGGCGTGTGCCTGTATTTCCAGCTACTTGGAAGACTGAAGCGGAAGGATCACCTGAGCCCAGCAGGTCGAGGCTGCAGTAGCTGTGAGCATGCCACTATATACTCCAGCCTGGGCGACAGAGACTCGACTCAAACAAAACAAAACAAAAACCTCATCTCTATAATAAATCAAAGGTTAGATGCTAAAGCAAGCATGGGACATTATCCAAATGCCAACACATCTAGCATGACGGGAAGGAAGAGCCTGGAACTTATGACATGTGACTGTGTTTATTTCTGTAGTGGAAGAAGACATAGAAATCATCCCAAACAAGTTCAGTGTTTGTTGGGGGGGGGTCGTTAAAATTCTGATCAGCATAAAGTAAATATGCAGGCTGACACCCCCCACCACCACCACCACCACTCCACGATCCTAGCAATTTGCGTCACCTAATCCTCTGGCAATGACCCACCTTCCCTGGCCAAGAGCAGACCCTTACAACCACTGTATTTATTTCTGGTATTGGGTTTGTGTTTCCAGACACGCTGTCTTTGGGGCGTTCCCTCATTGACCTGAGGATCTACCCTCCTAATTCTGCTCTGTTCCACTCCGTTGGCTCTGACCTCTGGTCTCTGCCTTTGAACTTTGTACAATTTTTTACTGTGCCCAGCACAAGGACCAGTTTATAACAGAGCCCAATAAATGCTAGTCTTGTTTCCATCAGCTCTCTGGTGGATGCATTACCCGGATCCTGCCTCCTCACCTGTTCCCAGGCCTCTGCTGCCCTCTGGTGGCAGCATGCAGCCCTACCCCATTGTGATTGCCCTCGCCGTGACTGTTTTCAGGTAACTAATTTTTTTGAAATTTGAGCTCTTTCCTGTTCTCTTGATTTATTTTCCTGATTTATCTACCAATTTTGAGAGGAAACTGAAACTATGTATATGAACTTTCCAGTTCTAATTTTCTTAAAAGATATTATGGCGGCAAAATTTAGGTGTTTTGCCCACTGAATGTTTTATCTATAAAGCATGGCACAAGATGAATTTGAAATTGGAGACTGCCAGGACTCTCATCTTTATTCTACGCCAGATACCTCTAGCAGAGAAAAATAAGAAATTAGGAAGAAGAAAAACCCTTGTTCCAGCAAAAGCATAAAGGTGGGATTCTATCTTCACTTAGGTTCCCTAAAAATCAAAACCTAAAAAAGAAAAGTCTATTTGCAGAAATAAAGAATGAAAATTAGGAGGTCCAGACAGGGAAGGGTGGGGGGATGGTGTCAGGATGAATATGTGAGGTTCTCATTCAGATTCTGCAAGGACATCTTGAGAAGCACAGAGGATACCTGCCAGAATTAGCTTCCATCCTGACTGAGAATTGCGTTCCAGGACATCAATTCTGCCTCACGGGCTTCCCTGACATGCAAGCCAAGCAGATTCCTTGACTTTGGCAAAAGTACTCAGGCAAAAGCAGGAGGAATATAGAGGTATATCTAGTCAATGCTATCAGTACAGATGGAGTGTCAAACAAACAAAGAGAGGCTCTCTAAAAGAACAAATATATTTATTTGGAAGTAGGGCATTGTAATGGGAATACGCATACCCTATTATATTGTGTGTGTATGTATCCAGGGAGTTAAAGGAAGACAAAGGTCTTTTTAAGAAAAAGATGAGGGCTGGGCACTGTGGCTCACGCCTATAATCCCAGCACTTTGGGAGGCCAAGGTGAGAAGATTGCCTGAGCCCATGGGTTCGAGACCAGCCTGGGCAACTTGGTGAGACCTCCTCTCTAAATCAAGAAAAATCAGCTGGGCATGGTGACGCATGCCTATAATTCCAGCTACTTGGAAGGCTGAGGTGGAAGGATCACCTGAGCCCAGCAGGTCGAGCCTGAAGTGGCCATGAGCGTGCCAATGCACTCCAGCATGGGTGACAGAGTGAGACTCTGACTCAAAAAGAAAAAGAAAAAGATGAGAAGGATTACATAATCATCCTTGAAATAATTATCCTTGGCTTCAGAAATTAACAACAAGGATGATGCCAGTCTGAGTCTGGACAGGCAAACTGGAGCTGTGGCTGAAATTAAAGCCGACACAGAGTTCATACAGAACCTTCCACCATAACTGAGGTTAAGACCAGAGATGCACAGAGGAGATATGACAAGGAGCCCCACAGTGTGATATTTCCAACATAAGTGTGAATCAGAAAGAAACTCAACTTCTCAGGGCACTCACTGCAAGTACAATCACCTGCAGGGAATAGTAAATTCAGAGTCACAGCAAGGTTTTCATGAAGATCTGAAGCCTGAAGTCATGCAAACTGGGGTATCTGAAACACCCCAAGTCAAAAGCATAATGTAAAATAGCTGTGGCTGGTGAAGACACAAGGCTCTCAGAAGAAGCACTTAACATTTTTTTATGAAGAAATACATCTTCAATTTAAGACTTAAAAAAATTCCTGCAGACAAAATTCCAAGAGCTGTAAGCTCACAATTTTAAAAATTACAAGATGCGCAAGGAAGGACGGCACCATGAGTGAGAGCTGAAAGAAACAACATGTAGCAGAAATATTCCCACAAAGACGTCAGATATTGGAATTAGGAGGGGTGCTGGATGTCTTCCATTCACTCTCCAGTCCACTCTCCATCTTTCCCCATCCCACTCAGTAGCCTGGGAGGCTGATCTGTGCGAACTGCCTCAGTGGGTTCCTTTGCCTACCGGCTCCTGGTTGTTATACAAATACAGGGCACTGCTAAGAGACTGGTGGGATGGAGGAGAGTCTAGGTATTTATTCCCACAGCTCTTCAATCTCTTTCAGCAATGCTTTGTAGTTTTCAGCATACACATTTTTCACCTACTTGACTACATTTATTCAGCGATATTTTATCCTTTTGAATGCTGTTGTAAATGGAATTGTTTTCTTAATTTCCTTTTTGATTTTTCATTATTGATGCATAGAAACATGACTGGCTTTTGTTAAGCTTGTAACTGCAACTTTGCTGGGTTCCTTCATCGGTGTGAAAGTTGTCAGAATCAAAATGCAGTCACTAGTGTTAAAAAAAATAAAGCCGGGCTCAGTGGCTCATTCTGTAATCCCAGCACTTTGGGAGGCCGAGACAAGAGGATTGCCTGAGCCCGCGGGTTCGAGAGCAGCCCAGGCAACTTGGTGAGACCTCATCTCTACAATAAATAAATAAATAAAAATTAGCTGGGCATGGTAGCGCACACCTGTAGTTCAAGTTACTTGGAAGGCTGAGGTGGAAGGGTCGCCAGAGCCCAGGAGGTCGACACTGGGGTGGCAGTGAGCATGCCACTACACTCCAGCCTGTGACAGAGTGAGACCTCAACTCTAAATAAATAAATAAAATGCCTGACAAATAGAACTGGGGAAGGCTATGAAGAGGGGGCTCTCAAGCTTGTACCCTTGATAACAAAAATTATCACAGAAGCCTACAAAAACCACAACCTTGCACAAAGGCCATCACAATCATACACAAAAAGTATTTCTGCAAGACCATCTGTTTAGCAATTGCCTGTCCAAACTCAGACTGGCATCATTCTTGTTATTAATCTCTGAAGCCAAGGATAATGATTTCAAAACAATCTTGTAATCCTCCTCATCATTTTCTTAAAAACCTTTGTCTTCCTTTACCTCCCTGGATACACACACAATGAACTATGGGTATTCCCATAAAATAAATACATATTTTTCTTTTAGAGTGGCTGAAACCAAAGCCAGCAGAGTTCATACAGAATCACCATCAGAAGAATTGGTAATTCTTGAAACAGGTGGGCAGTCCTTTGATCTCTCTGCTCCCAGGCTCATCTTTTCTGCCCCGGTGAGTTTTTTCTCAAGCTTCCCTCTTTTTCGGTAGAAGCTTTATAAAATATTATTCAGGTATGTTTAACAGTTGACTTAAAAAGAGGACCTTACATCCCTTCTGAAATGATAAAGAGACTTTTTATCTCTTCTGGTAAGTCCTTTCTGGTACAAAGACACGTGCCTTGCCTTTCTGGGTTGAGTACTCTAACTTCTACAGAACTTACATTTTGTCTGTAAAACACATATTTTCTGATGAATTCGCTTTTGTCTGCATGCCTAACTTAATATTGTGCTCGGTCTGCATGTGTGGATTAGAAATTTTGTGAAAACTCTTATCTTGGTTTCGTTTTGGTCACGTGTCTAATTTGGCTATTTTACCTTGCTTGTTTCTAAAAATCTTCTGAGAGCAAAAACAAACATTCTAAATGGTGGACACAGGATGGCTAATTAAGAGTCAAGAAGGCGATCACCACTATCTAAAACACCAGTTCAAACAACTACTCTTTTCTGGAAGGATTTATAATAAGAAATGGAATGGGATTCCCAAACATTAACACATACCAGGTTTTCTGGGATTCCAACTCTATACATATTGTGGCCCATTATTTGCACATTTTTAAACTGATAAGTAAAATTATATTAAGGAAAATCTAGAGTTCAAATGACCATTGTTTGAACTCTCTTTAAAACAATCTGTGGGCCGGGTTCAGTGGCTCAGCCTATAATCTCAGCACTTTGGGAGGTCAAGGTGAGTGGATTGCCTAAGCCCATGGGTTGGAGACCAGCCTGGGCAATTTGGGGAGATCTCATCTCTACAATAAATCAAAAATTAGCCAGGCGTGGTAGTGCACGCCTGTAGTTCCAGCTACAGGGAAGGCTGAGGCAGAAGGATCACCAGAGCCCAGCAAGTCAACATTGGAGTAGACATGAGCATGTGCCACTGCACTCCAGCCTGGGCAATGGAGTAAGACTCCACCTCAAAAATAAGTAAATAAATAAAACAATCAGCAAATACATGTAGAATTAACATGTAGAGCCCTCTAAGTTTTATCTCTCAGTTTTTTCCTGTGCCTACTTTAAATCTGCTAACCCTTCTATTGATGTTGAGATAAAACTCACTGCTTATGGCAGTCCAGTCAAGACTTTTTTATAAAAAAAGAAAGCCTTAAGCATCTTTCAAATTAATGACTTTACAAATTACAATTCCATGGCGAGCAGCAACAATTTAGATACCTTTTGAAAATGTAAATTTAGGTTTGTCTGGTTAATAATTGCTTAGGGTGAAAGAAAAATAACTAGATAAATGTTTTAAACACTGGACTTTCAGATTTCAAATAGGTTAAAATCTCAAGCTTACAGCAATAATACAGAGTATCTCTGTCCAACATAATAATTTTGCAATGTCTGCCTTGCAGGAAAAAGAAAAAAAAAATGCTAAAATACTTCCCTGCCTGCATTAACTAGTCAACCAAACCAGACCAACAAACAAAGGATCAATTCAAGGCTACTTGGAGATTTTACTTTTCTTATACAATTCAGCCAATTTTAGCAAAAAAGGAAAACATTAAACTGTAAGGCCGGAGGTACCGGAGGGTGGGGTGGGCCTCAACAAGATGGCTCCAACCCGGACCAGGAGAACAATGGGCGAGAGTGAGCCAGCAAAAATGAGTCACCGGAACTGAGACTCCAGCCGCAAAGCCAGCCAGTACCTGTTACAGCGACTCTAGCAATCCCGTTCAGCCAATCGCCAGCAGACGTGACAGCTGTCCCAACCAGTGATTGCTCTCCCCGACCCTCTCATAGCTTTCTCAGTGTGCCCTTTATAAACCTGTCGCCCATCTTGCTGGGTGCAACTTCTCCGGCCCACAGCTACATGGACAGGTGAACCTCGCCCAGGACTGCGCTAATAAATTTTTCTTGGCTCCTTTGTTGCCGTTTCGCCTAGTCCGGTTTCGTTTACCTTACATAAACTTTTAACCCTAAACTCATTTAAAACTGAAAAAAAGAGGAAAAAAGCGTGAGCGTTTTAAAAACTAAACCGCTATGGAAGCTACTTTTCCCAAAATTTTGGTTCACTGCTTTCATTACATTAATTATGGGGCAAATAAAATTTAGCTATGTGAACAGATCCTAATTTTGTCAGAAACTTAATTTAGGGCCAGGCATGGTGGCTCATGCCTGTAATCCCAGCACTTTGGGAGTGGAGGCAAGAGTATATCATCTGAGCCCAGAGGTTCAAGACCAGCCTAGGCAACTTGGCAAGACCTCATCTCTACAATAAATTTTTAAAAACTAGCCAGGCGTAGTGGCACATACCTGCAGTTCCAGCTACTTGGAAGGCTATGGCAGAAGGATCACCTGAGTCCAGTAGGTTGAGGATGTGACAACCCTTATGGTGCCACTGTACTCCAGCCTGGGTGACAGAGTGAGACTCTGACTCAAAAAAAGAAACGAAAGAAACATAATTTCGATTATATTATCTTTTGTAAACCAGTGAGTTTGAATTACTATCTCAACTAAAATTTAGAAATAAAAGATGTTGGGAGCCAGCCATGGAGGCCTGCATGCTGACAAAGTACAGGGGGCTGAAGACCCTGGGTCGCAAAGCAAACCTGGACAGCTGAGACCCTTGCTTCCTCTGCTTTTGTTATTGATGCAGCCGAAAAGTTCTGTACAGTCCGAGGATGGAAAGTAAAATTCCACTCATGCCTCCACTACCCCTTGCAAAAAGGCAAGAGGGGAATTCATGAAGAAATTGCCTTCCCTTCATTTGAATTCCTCCCTAGGTTTCCACGTCCCTGGCCTCCTGGCATTAAACCATGCAATCACTTGATTAAACATTGTAGTGGGGAAAATTGTAAAAAAATCAGAAAGTGCTCAATTTAATGTTTGTCAGGAAACTCACTGGCCTTGCCAGAAAATTATCAATAGCGATTTTAAATATCATGTGTGGGTAGATAATTACTTGTAAGATTTTGTTTCTTCTGATTGGCGACTAATTGGAGAAGTTTGAGAAGCTACAGTTTGTATTTTTAGGAAGAGTGCCAATGCAAAAATTACATTTACTTAATTTCTTAATTTCTACATGTGGTGTATTATGCTTAAAAAATTAACAGCCACGTAAATATTAGAGCACCCTTGCCTTTACTTCCCTTTGTTAAGGAGGCTTGTAATTCTGGTTAGGGATTGTGACTAAGGTGACTTGAGCCCACCCGAGAGGCCTTTTGTTTTACAAACATTGAAGCTCATTTTCCCTAACAGGGGATAATTGACACAGATTGTAAATACCAGGTGCAACATTGTGGAAAACTAGTCAGGCCAACTTGCAGCTAAGAAACCTTGAGAATGTTGCTTTACCCCAGCTAGTTGCAAATTGTTGTGTGAAGGTCACAGGTGTGACTTGCTAATCTATGTGACAATTATAGTGCCTAGAACTTGGTAGTGATTTATAATGTAATAGTTATAGGAATAAGTAAGTTTTGTATGGACATTAAGAAATGGTAATCATTAAAAAATGTTAAGGAGTTTATAAAATTTATAGTTAATGTTTAGGATGATAATTTTTTGTTTGTTTGTTTGTTTTTGTTTTTTGAGTTGGAGTCTCACTCTGTCACCCAGACTGGAGTGCAGTGGCCCCTCCCGGCCACTGCAGCCTCGACCTGCTGGACTCCGGCGATCCTTCCACCTCAGCTTTCCGAGTAGCTGGAATTACAGGCATGCGCTACCACGCCCGGCTGATTTTTTTATTTATTGTAGAGATGAGATCTCGCTGCCCGGGCAGGTCTCAAACCCGCGGGCTCAGGCAATCCACTCACCTCAGCCTCCCAAAGGCGCAGGATTACAGGCTTAGCCACGGGAGTCTGGCTGATAATGTTTTAAGATCAAAGCAGGATGAACAAAAATACATTGCCTGTCCGGTCCATTAAATTGAAACTCATTGCCTTGAAAACAAAAAACATGTTTTCATCTCAAGCCAAAATCTAGGGTTTAAAAGGAGCTGGAAAAGACAATAAGTTGGCATTTGTCCTGCTTGCAGCAGAGTCAGTGTCTAAGTTTCCTCTCCCGTGCCGACACCGTCCCTCCTGCAGGAAACCCTGGCCTGCTGGAGCTGGACTCCGGTAGAAAGACATAAGATTCGTGTGTGCGCGCGCGCAATTTATTACGTTGTGTTTAAATGGTAAAATCTAACATAGCCAGAAATTCCTCTAAAAATTCTATTCAGATTGGCTTAGATAAATAGGTGCTCTTATAAAATATAAAACAATCGCGACCCGCCTGGGCAACTTGGCAAGACCTCATCTCTACAACAAATCAAAAAATTAGCCGGGCATGGTAGCGTGCGCCTGTAGTTCCAGCTACTTGGAAGGCTGAGGTGGAAGGATCACCAGAGCCCAGGAGGTCAAGGCTGCGGTGACCGGGAGCGGCCACTGCACTCCAGTCTGGGCGACAGAGTGAGACTCCAACTCAAAAAAAAAAAAAAATATATATATATATATAAAACATATGATAGGCTGGGCTTGGAGGCTCAGCCTGTAATCTCATCACTTTGGGAGGCTGAGGCGAGTGGATTGCCTGAGCCCACAGGTTCAAGACCAGCCTGGGCAACTTGATGAGACCTCATCTCTACAATAA
>NW_007253835.1:190100-194438 GCF_000164805.1 Carlito syrichta | reverse complement strand
CACAAAAAAAAAAAAATATATATATAAAAAAAAAAATATATATATATATATATATGATAATTAACCCAAGTGCCTTTTAGTTCCTCTGAATTAAGTAAATTTTTAATAAATAAACTGGTTTTAAAATAATTGGTAAAATAAAGATGTTTTCCAATTGTCAACATACATTTGTGCCTGGGTTTAATGGTCACACTGCTTTGTATGTATAAACATCTCTGATAGATGTTTTAAGGTGTCAGGGTTGACATAAAGATTATAAAACCAACCTAAAACAAAATAATATTTGTGCAATTTTTTGATGAGTAAGAATATTTTTACATTAAAAAATTGCACAAATATTAATGTAAAAAAATAGCTGTATATTCTGAGTTATCAGCCTGGGCAACAGAGTGAGACCTTGTATCTATCAAAAAAATGTTAAATAAGGGCCAGGCATGGTGGCTTTCACCTATAATCCCAGCACTTTGGGAGGTCAAAGTGAGAGGACTGCCTGAGTCCACGGGTTCTAGTTCAGCCTGGGCAACTTAGCAAGACCTCATCTCTACAATAAATCAAAAAATTAGCTGGGCATGGTGGTGCGTGCCCATAGTTCCTGCTCCCTGGAAGGCTGAGGCAGAAGGCTCATCTGAGGCTCCAGTGGCTGTGAGCATGCTACTGCATTCCAGTCTGGGTGACAGAGTGAGACTCTGACTCAAAAAAAATTTAAAAATTAAAATCATTTGGGCATGGTGGTGCACACCTGTAGTCCCAGCTACTTGGGAGGCTAAATTGGGAAGATCTCTTGAGCTCAAGAGTTCAAGACTGCAGTGAGCCATGACTGCACCACTCTACTCCAGCCTGGGCAACAGAGTGAGACCCCAGCTTTAAAAATAAACAAATGCTTTAAATAAAAATTAAGATTACTAAGAGTTAAAATTCTAATTCATATATATGGTTCCATACATAAGGTATACCTAAAAAGTGTTTGTGGTTTTAAAAATTATTTCAAAAGACAAACATGTGTTCTTAAAAAAAAAAAAAAAATCCCTGTCAGGGTAATGTGTGATCTTTCTTAAAAAATAAAAAAAATTAGACCAACCAAGTGCAGTGGCTCACACCTGTAATCCCAGCACTTGGGGAGGCAGAGGTGAGAGGATTGTCTGAGTCCAGGAGTTCAAGACCAGCCTGGCTGAGGCAGGGTGAAGGGTGCAGGAAGCGACCAGAGGGGCGGCTCCCAGAATGGCGCCGAGCATGGTGAGGACACACCAGACAACAAAGGCCCTAGGTCCCGGCTTCTGTGTGCACAACTCCCTGCTGGCGCGAAGTTCAAACCTGCAAGCCTCCAATCCTTAGCCAGCTTTGTTAGGCGTCCAATAGGACTATAACACGGTGTCGGCCCCACACTCTCTCCCTCTCTCTTTCTCTCTCTGTCGCTCTCTCCCTCTCTGCAGCTCTCTCCCCGCCTCTCTCCCATTTCCTCTCTCCCTCTCTCTCCACAGACCCTTCCCTTTTTCCCTTGTAACCGCCGCTTTAATAAATCTCTTGGCCTTAAACGGGTGAGGAGTCGTTACTGGCGCCGAACTTCTTTCACAGGGGCTCTTCTAAAACAAAGAGATAAGGGTCTTCCTAGAATAGGAAAAGAAGTACGTAAACAATAAATCCTCTGTTTCATCTGGGAAAAAGACTATGCCCTTTGCTGGCTACCGCAGGCCCTTCCCATGTTCCCCCTTAAAATGGGGAATGTGAAAAGGAAAGAAAAAGAATCTGAGCCCCAGAAGGAAAGGAAAAAGCCTTGGGATCCACTTTCCTGTATTCCCCCACCTTATAATCCTCAAGAAGACCAGGAGTGTAAGTGGGAAAATGGGCAGAAACGAGGATCTATCAGGAATTCAGGAGTTAAAACCCCCAAGCTCCTGATACATTTATCCTAACTTAAAAAGGGAATTGGAACAAAAAATGCCAAGAAGATATTGAAGGGTTTCCCTTTCCTCCTGAGGACTCAGGCAAAAAGTCAAAACTATTCCCCTTAAGAGAAGTCCCGCTGGGACAAGGAGAAATTGGTTTTGTGAATGCTCCGCTCACCAGTACAGAAGTAAGACATTTTAAGAAAGAAATGAAATCACTCCTAGAGGACCCACTAAAATTGGCTGAGCAAGTTAATCAATTCCTAAACTTAACGTATTCACTTGGGTAAAACTAATGTCAATTATAAATATTTTGTTTACTGGGGAGAAAAAGGAATGATAGGTGAGTGACTATTCCATCTGGAAACAAAATCATCCTCCAGCCCCAGATATACAGCCTGCTGAACAAATTCTAATCCTAGATGGGCTAATAATAACCCAGGAGACAGGGTAAGAGTGCAAGACTTGAAGGAACTAATGATTAAGGGTATTCGAAAATCTGCCCCAAGGTCTCAAAATGTTTCTAAGACTTTTAAAATTCAGCAAAAAAAAAAAAAAAAAAAAAAAAGTCGGGCAGGGGGGAACTCCCACAGCTTTTTTTTTGTTTTCCCCCCACAACAACTCAGGGACCAGATGAGAAAATATTCTGGATTAGATCCAGAAAACTTTGTAGGACAAACAAAAATTTCTTTTTTTGGAGTCTCACTCTGTCGCCCAGACTGGAGTGAAGTGGCAGCCTCGACCTGCTAGGCTCCTGCGATCCTTCTGCCTCAGCTTTCCAAGTAGCTAGAACTACAGGCGGGTGCTACTATGCCCGACTAATTTTTGAAATAGTGTAGAAATGAGGTCTCACCAAGTTGCCTGGGTGGGTCTCGAACCCACGGGCTCAGGCAATTCACTCACCTCGGCCTCCCAAAGTGCTGGGATTACAGGCTGAGCCACCAAGCCTGGCCAGGACAAAAATTGTTAAAAGTAAACTTTGTTACTAAAAGCTGGCCTGACATTACTAAAAAATTACAAAAGCTAGAGGGATGGAATGAAAGATCCATTAAAAAGCTGTTAAGGAAAGCCCAGAAAATGCTAGTTAGACAAGATGGGGAAAAAAACAAAGGCAAAAAGCTCAAATTATGATAAACACTGTCAAAAAGGTGGTTCAGAAACAAAGGAATGGGAGGCCCCCATGGATGGGCTCCAAAAACCAGATAGGGCAAGCTAAGAAAGAAGCAACCCTAGGCCAGACACAGTGACTCACACCTATAATCCCAGCACTTTGGGAGGCCGAGGTGAGAGGATTGCTTGGGCAGCTTGGCAAGACCTCATCTCTACAATAAACCAAACAATTAGCCGGGTGTGGTGGTGTATACCTATAGTTCCAGCTACTTGGAAGGCTGAAGTGGAACCTGAGCCCAGCAGGTTGAGGCTGTGGTGGCTGGGAGCACGCCACTGTCCTCCAACCTGGGTGACAGAGTGAGACTCCTACTCAAAAAAGGGAGGAGGAGGAGGAGGAGGAGGAGAAAAAGCAACCCTAAGAGGAACAGGACAAGAAATTTTAATCCAAAGGAAACTTTAAAAGTTTGGGACTTAAGATATTATAAATTGTGGATTAAATCTTATGCAACTAAAACTAAAGGCTTATATTCTAAACTATTAAAAAAAGGCCCCAAACCTTCTTAAGTGGACTGAGGAATAATTACAAAATTTTTTTTTAATTTAAAGCAAGCCTTAATTACCACTCCTGTCCTATTCTTCCCTTCTTTAGAAAAAACAATTTAAAATATATATATATATGTTTTGGCTATTTCCTCTACTGTATCCTCTTAGATTGAAAGGGCTCCTTGCTCAAACCCCTCCTCTGAGTTTACAGTTCACCAGTTCAACCCGGAGATTGGATGCTGATCAAGTCCTGGAAGGAGACTAAGATCCAATCAAGCCGGGAAAACCCTATCAAGTACTTCTGACAACTGAGATGGCCATATGGACTGCTGAAAAAGGGTGGATGCATCATATCCGTGTCAAGAAATCAGCAAGGAAGTTACAGTACCAGAGAACACTCCCATTACACGGGCGGTCTCTCAACTAAACGACTGAAACTACAATTCAAGAAAACCTCACGTATTCCTCTGTACCTTTTCTCATAGCACGGCCAATTGCGTTTTTTATTGTATGTATGTTTATTGCTTTTATCGTTAAACATATTTGCAAGGGTCTTTTCAATCCAGAGCAACCGTGGAACCTTTGTTTACCTTGAAGGTATTACTAATTCTAACCAATAAACAAAAGCAAAGAATGGTTTATTATTAATATCACTAAAACTAACTCACCGATAACTATTAAAATTGATGTTTGCTCTGTCCTGTCATGCGAAAGTCTTCACGACCAAAGAAAATTATCTACAGTTGACAAATACCTTTGTCCTGATACCACTGCTGAAGATGGTCTAAAATGTATCAAAACA
>NW_007253835.1:184915-189763 GCF_000164805.1 Carlito syrichta | reverse complement strand
CGAGACCCGCCTGGGCAGTGAGACCTCATCTCTACAATAAATCAAAAAATCAGCTGGGTGTGGTGGCGCATGCCTGTAATTCCGGCTACTAGGAAGGCTGAGGCGGAAGGATCGCTGGAGCCCAACAGGCCGAGGCTGCGGTGGCCGGGAGCGGCCACTGCACTCCAGTCTGGACGACAGAGTGAGACTCCAACTCAAAAAAAAAAAAAAAAAAAAAAACGGACAGCTCCAGTAAATTAAAAAAAAAGAAAGAAAAAAAGAAAAAAGAAAGTCAACTTATAAGAGGGGCTACTCCTCCTAGTTGTCAACATTTACAATGTAACCCGTTGTTATTAACAATAACCCAGCCTCAACTCACAAAAATTTTGTGATACCTAGGAAATATGGATCAGAAGCAGCCATATCTGGACAGGATCCTCTAGGTAAATTGTAAATAAAATTAATTGCAATGCCTCCAGCATCTTCACCGTCCATCAATACTACCCCCACCCCTAATCCAAAACCCTTTTCAGCTTTGGGAATTAAACCAAAGAATGATCCTGGCAAGGTAATAATTATGAAAGTAACAGGCTTTTAAAACAAACTTTAAAGGTTAAAACCAGGATATGGGGACACAAATGCCTGGGTTAAATAGATAAAATATGCAATAACAAGCCTTAACGGAAGTGATTGTTATGCTTGTGCCATGGGTAGGCCACAGGCTCAAATAGTCCCATACCCTATTAGCTGGGACACAGACCCAAGGAGTAAGTTGTCTGTTGGTTTATATCAAGATAAAGACGTGTGGAGAAACAAGACTTGCTGCAGCTTCTCCCTGATCCACCTGTACAGACGTCAGATCTAAAGATGTAGACTTCCTTCTCCATAGGTAGGGCAAATCACTCCTCTTGTCTCGCCAGACGAGGGGATGGCTTCACTGCTTCTGTGGGGCATCTGCAAACCTGTACCCAAGTCCTTGATGACTCTGGGTCAACTGAGGGAAACTACTCAAACTTTAACACCCCTTGAGTAGATGTTTGGTGGTACCGTAAAGGTAGGACAATTCAAGCCCTGTTGCCACCTAAATAGATGGACACCTGTTCTTTGGTTTGATTGGCTATTCCATTCATCCTGGCATTTCAAAACCCACTAATAACTACTAAGAAAGTCAAACGATCATTACCTGAACCACCAATATCCGACTCATTTGACTCATATCTAAATGCTATAGGAGTCCCTAGGAAAGTTCCTAGTAAATTCAATGCTCAAAATCAAATAGCTGCAGAGTTTAAATCTCTCTTTTGGTGGGCAACTATAAATAAAAATGTAAACTAAATCAATGAAATATATTACAGTCAACAAAAATTTATGAACCACACTAGAAATGCTATTTAGAAAATTGCTAAACAAATGCTACTAGTAGAATGACATAAAAATATCATATGGCCTTAAACATAATGCTAGAAAAAAAGGGGCGGAAGTATACGTCATGCTAGGAGGACAATGCTGTACTTCCCCCAAACTGGTCGAGATCTTGTGTGCTAGGGTCTATCCGACCCTCCGTCTTCTGCTCCCACTTGCCAGAGGGGAACACTTGGAAGTCCAAGTATATGAGAATTGAAACACCCAAAGAAAACAGCGTGCCTTACAAATTGGCAACTGAAAAAAAGATGAGTGGCCCCCTGAACTTGTTACCCAATACTGTAAAATGGGTCTTGGGGCTCTCGGATCCCTATTTACATGCTAAACCGTATAACTCAATTACAGGCGGCTGTTGAAATTATAACTAATGAAACTGCAAAGGCCCTTAATATACAAGCCAAACAGCAAACCAAGACGCACAATGCTAATTATCAAAATCGCCTAGCCTTAGACTACTTGCTTCCTTCTAAAGGAGGAGTTTGTGAAAAATCGGATATAAGCAATTGCTGCTTACAAATAGATGATATGGGAAATGTCATTTTAAAAAAATCACCAACTGGATAAGAATAATTGCTCATGTCTCCAGTCCAAAGCTGAAAAGGCAGGGACCCCGGGAAACTGTTTGGGGGATGGTTCTCAACTTTTGGAAAATTTAAAACCTTCATAGGTATTATACTTATAATTTTGGGAATGTGTCTGACTCTTCCCTGTCTAGTACCCTTAGTCATAAGTTCTGCCTCCGACTTCGTGAGGCCATGGTCAAAAGAAAAACGGTAGCACATGTAATGATGTTACGAAAATACCAGCCACTAAACTGAGATGATGCTCTTGGGCCCTAAAAGGGCCCAAGCATCAAAGAGGGGAATGAGGCAGGGGCCCTTCTAAAACAAAGAGATAAGGGTCTTCCCAGAATAGGAAAAGAATGTGTTCGAGAGAAAGTGACGTGGCGTAGTCAATGTCTAAGTGCACATGAGTAACCCAGTTACAACCCTGTGCCATGAAATATCCAATCAAAAATGCAGGTTGTCATATAGGGGAGACAAAGAGGCTAAAATGTAATATAAGCGCCCTGCTGTGTTCAGGGCTCAGCCTATGGATGTGAATCCACTGGGCCAGTGCTGGCACAAATAAATACTGCTTCCTGGTAAAAAAGCCTCAGTGTCTTGTCCCTCTCTGTAAAGGATCCCACCACATGACAACTTGGCGAGACTTTGTCTCTACAATAACTAAAAAAATTAGCCAGGTGTGGTGGCACACACCTGTGGTTCCAGCTACTTGGAGGATTGAAGCAAAA
Organism: Carlito syrichta; assembly: GCF_000164805.1. Taxonomy (NCBI): domain Eukaryota; kingdom Metazoa; phylum Chordata; class Mammalia; order Primates; family Tarsiidae; genus Carlito; species Carlito syrichta. Next base: position 187,068 of record NW_007253835.1, on the reverse strand, counting down.
GGATCACCTGAGCCCAGCAGGTTGAGGCTGCTGTGGCTGTGAGCATGCACGCCACTGCATTTCACCCGGGGCAACAGAGTGAGACTACTACTTTAAAAAAAAGGCTAATTTGGAGGGTTATCTAAAGACTGTTTCAAAATATGCACTTTGAAAGGAAACAAAAACAATACAAAAATCAGTAGGTAAGAAAGAGAAATGAGCCAGACTCGGGCTCAGCTTGTAATTCCGCGTCTTTGGGAGGCTCAGGTGAGTGGATTGCCTGAGCCTGAGGGTTCGAGACCTGCCTGGGCAGCAAGACCTCATCTCTACAATAAATCAAAAAATCAGCCGGGCGTGGTAGCGCATGCCTGTAATTCCGGCTACTCGGAAGGCTGAGGTGAAAGGATCGCTGGAGCCCAGCAGGTCAAGGCTGCGGTGGCCGGGAGTGGCCACTGCACTCCAGTCTGGGCAACAGAGTGAGACTCCAACTCAAAAAAAAAGAAAAAAAAAAAAAAGAAAGAGAAATGTAAACAAAGTGATGAGTTAAAAAAATGCACTTTGGTTTAAAAAAAAGTTTAAAATATGATTTAAAAATCTTATGTGATAAGTTTTTGTCCTAAAGTAAAATGACTGATTTTTTTTTAAGTATGAGACAAAGCAAAAAAGTCCAAGAATATTGTCAATGGTCTGAGTAAATCATAAAAAGGTTAATGAAGAGGAAATGCATAAAGAAATTATGTATGTGATCAAGTTGGCTATAACTAGAAAGAAATGATGTGTTTCTAAAGATTAAACTGTCATATTAAAAAATACCAATAAAAACTAAAAATTTGGTCTGCTATATTAAAAAAGATTTTAAAAATATTAATTTGATTTTAATAAAATTTCAAGAGGTTTAGATTTTTAATTCTAAAATCTGTTTTTTCCACAGCCATCTTCTTAACTGCAAACAGTTTCTATCTCTGCCATACTTCTTTCTAAAATCCATTTAATTTTCCTGGTTTTAAGTTAGATATGCAGCCCTTTTCATCTGGAATGGTAATGTCATTTCAGAGAAGGTAGAATTTTCCTCTTCAAGTTTCTTGGATTCGTATCTCAAAGGTTCAAAGCTTGTGGCACAATATTTGTAAGTCATACATCAGACAGGGCACAGGAGCTTATGTCTGCAATCCCAGCACTTTGGGAGGCTGAAGCAAGAGGATCACTTGAGGCCAGGAGTTCAAGACCACCTAGGCAACATAGTGACGCCCCACCACTACAAAAAAAATTTTTTTTAATTAGCCAGGCACGGTGACACACACCTATAGTACTAACTACTCAAGGGACTGAGGCAGAAGGGTCACTTGAGCCCAGGAGTTTGAGGCTACAGTAAGCTATGATCACATCACTGCACTCCAGCCTGGATGACAGAGTGAGACTTTGTCTCTAAAAAAAATAAATAAAGTATATGTTTTGCTTGGCTAGGATAAAAATTCTTTCCTTCAAACTTTTCATCAACTCCTAAAACATTTGTTCCTCTAGTTCTAATTGATTTTATGACCTGACACAGAAATGTTTATCTTACAGGCCTAGAAAAACAATACTTTCCTCAAGTATGGCTTGATTCTGTACTCTTGACTTTTTTTAATGTGTCCAATTGTTACCAGGAAATTTCCCATTCTATTACTAAGAGTCATGTGTTCTTCTGCGCAAGATACGAATTTTCTTGTTCACATTCCTCTATAATATAGTGTACACTCATAATCTTGAACACATTTGCCTTGTGCCTGACTAAATTTAAACACTCTTCATCAGGTTCAACATCCAGGTTATATAAACAACCTTCTCAGAAAGAGAAACAATTACAATACAGGAGGTTTGTCTTTACCTTTTTGACAACTGGCCTAAAAAACAAATAACTTCTGTTTTATCAAGATAATTTCCTGCTATCTTTATTAGGTTTATGTTACTTAGGAAATATGAGCTTTAAAGGGGTTATGGTTTATATATCTTTCTTTATGGTTTTGAAATATTTTAATTATCACTCTAGTTAAATAAATGTTTATAAAACTCTTTTTTTTTTTTTGCCAGGCTCGGTGGCTCAGCCTGTAATCCCGCACCTTTGGGAGGCTGAGGTGAGTGGATTGCCTGAGCCCGTGGGTTTGAGACCCACCTTGGCAGCGAGACCTCATCTC
>NW_007253835.1:183895-184727 GCF_000164805.1 Carlito syrichta | reverse complement strand
TCGCCCAGGCTGGACGGCAGTGGTATACTCATGGCCCCACACCCTCAACCTGCTGGGCTCAAACGATCCTTCTGCCTCAACTTTCCAAGTAGCTGGAACCAGAGACACACACTGCCACACCCAGATAATTTTTAAAAATTTATTGTAGAGACGAGGTCCCACCAAGTTGCCCAGGCTGATCTCAAAACCTTGTGCTCACGCAGTCCTCTCACCTCGGCCTATCAAAGTGCTGGGATTACAGGCATGAGAAACCACTCGTGGCCATATTATTGGTTCTTTTAAATGATTTGTTTTCCAGATTTTAAAAAATTCTCTTTTAAGCTATCTATAGTTTGCAACAATTTGGTAAAGTATGCTTTTGTGAACAAAAGTAGAAGCATTTGCTTTTTCTTTCTACTTGAGTCCTCCAAAACTTAGAAACTATTCATTAGTATTCTTATTTTTATGACAATATGTTTACTTGCATATGCTATTTAAGATAAGATACAATTAAAACATTGGTTATACTACCAAGGCTTTGACTAAAATATTATATTTGAAAATCAGCTTCAAATGCCTGGATTCAAGTGTTCCCTGCCAGAGTCCAGCTCCAGCGGGTCAGGGTTTCCTGAAGGAGGGACGGCATCGGGAGAAAAAAACTTGCATGCTAACTCTGCAGCAAGCAGGACAAATGCTGATTTATTATCTTTTTCAACTCCTTTTATACCCTAGATTTTGACTTGAGACAAAAACATGCTTTTCATTTTCAAGGCAATCAGTTTCAATTTAATGGACCGGACAGGCAATGTATCTTTGTTCATCCTGTTTTGATCTTAAAACATTATCATCCTAA
>NW_007253835.1:178102-183875 GCF_000164805.1 Carlito syrichta | reverse complement strand
ATTGTAGAGATGAGGTCTCGCTGCCCAGGCAGGTCTCGAACCCACGGGCTCAGGCAATCCACTCACCTCAGCCTCCCAAAGGCGTGGGATTACAGGCTGAGCCACCGAGCCCAGCCCTTCTAACATTTTTTAATGATTACCATTTCTTTTTTTTTTTTTTTTTTTTGAGTTGGAGTCTCACTCTGTCACCCAGACTGGAGTGCAGTGGCTGCTCCCGGCCACCGCAGCCTCAACCTGCAGGGCTCCTGCGATCCTTCCACCTCAGTCTTCCAAGTAGCCAGAATTACAGGCATGCACTACCACACCCAGCTGATTTTTTTATTTATTGTTGAGGTGAGTCTCACTGCCCAGATGGGTCTCGAACCCGCGGGCTCAAGCAATCCACTCACCTCAGCCTCTCAAAGACGCGGGATTACAGGTTGAGCCACCGAGCCCGGCGATTACCATTTCTTAATGTCCATACAAAACTTACTTATTTCTATAACCATTACATTATAAATCACTACCAAGTTCTAAGCCCTATAATTGTCACATAGATTAGCAAGTCACACCTGTGACCTTCACACAGCAATTTGCAACTAGCTGGGGTAAAACAACATTTTCAAGGTTTCTTAGCCGCAAGTTGGCCTGACTAGTTTTCCCTAATTTCACACCTAGTGTTTACAATCTGTGTCAATCATCCCCTGTTAGGGAGACTGGACTTTAATGTTTGTAAAACAGAAGGCCTCTCAGGCTCAAGTCACCTTAGTCACAATCCCTAACCAGAATTACAAGCCTCCTTAACAAAGGGAAGTAAAGGCAAGGGTGCTCTAATACTTATGTGATTGTTAATTTTTTAAGCATAATACACCACATGTAGAAATTAAGAAATTAAGTAAATGTAATTTTTGCATTGGCACTCTTCCTAAAAATACAAACTGTACCTTCTCAAATTTCTCCAATTAGTCGCCAATCAGAAGAAATGAAATCTTACAAGTAATTATCTACCCACACATGATATTTAAAATCGTTATTGATAATTTCCTGGCAAGGCCAGTGAGTTCCCTGACAAACATTAAATCGAGCACCTTCTGATTTTTTACAATTTTCCCCACTACATGTTTAATCAAGTGATTGCATGGTTTAATACCAGGAGGCCAGGGACGTGGAAACCTAGGGAGGAATTCAAATGAAGGGAAGGTAATTTTTCATGAATTTCCCTCTTGCCTTTTTGCAAGGGGTAGTGGAGGCGTGAGTGGAATTTTGCTTTCCATCCTCAGAACTTTTCGGCTGCACTAATAACAAAAGTAGAAGAAGAAAGGGTCTCAGCTGCCCAGGTTCACTTTGTGACCTGGGGTCTTCAGCCCCTGGACTTTGTCAGCAGGCAGGCCTCCGTGGCTGGCTCCCAACAGTTCCCAGCCTTATAGTTCATGAGTAAAAAATTTTTACTTCCTGACAGGCCCAGAAAGCTTAAGACTATTACAAGGGGGAGCCCCCAAAACACCAGAATTTATTTATAAAAAATTGAAAATTTATTATTACATGTTTAAAATTCAATCACCTTAAAAGTATTCTCCATTTGATGCAATATAACTATCAAGATGTTTTTTCCACTGCTCAAAACAAAATTGATTAGTTTTTTAACTCATCAATTTTGATGCCTTTTAGTGGTTTTTTGTTTCACCTATTCCACATTGGCAAATCATTTCATGTTGAGGACTCTTTTCGTCCAGAGAAACAAAGTAGCTTGGGGAGAGATTGGGTGAATAGGGCAGATGGGGCACCAGGGGTCATGTTGCTTTTGGTCAAAAACTGCAGAACACTCAGCAGGGCAGGTGTGCTTGTAAATCACCCATCACATAACGGGCAAATGCATTGAAAGAATCTCCAAAAAAAATTTACTGAAGCCAAATGCAGCCTCTCACAACAATGCTAGCTGGTACACTAATGCCAATGGGTTCCTAGAACACATACCTGTGGGAGAAGCATGTGCTACAAGGTGCTTGTGCTCCAAAAGATAATTCCAGGGTTTTTTTGGGGGTGCCCTCATATGTAAAATCCTGCCTTGGTTTGGCTTTCCAGACTGAAGACTTTCTTTTCATCTAAAACCTCTTTTTTCCTTTTTACTGTAATTCCTATATGATAAATGTAGGAAAGAAAACATAATGCTCCTGGAAGAAAAATTAAAATACACCTGCTATTACCCGCCAGTCCTATGCATTGTTTCCAAGTTCTTGTTAACTATCTACAGACTAGACTAGATCCTAAGTTCTTCCAGATTCCTCCAATTCAGCTCTCTTCCATGGAATTACTAAAAATGGAAACTTCTCTGTTTCTAAAGCCCTATAGATTAAAGCTTGAAAAATGTTAAGAAACAAGCCTTGTGCCTGAGGCATGGGCTACAAAAAATGACCACCAAACTACCGAATACCATAACCAGAGACATTTAAGCTGAAAACCAGGATGACAGGTTGATAGTTTTATGCTGTAAACAGCTTTTCCTAAGACATCAGAACAAGACTGTATGTCATAATGAAACTCTCACACCCCTTAATACTTCCTTTTTCATTTGGCAGGATAATGGTATAACTGAAATTTTGTAATCAATAGCTTCTGACTAACAGGGCCTGACCTAAGAGGCCCTTTATTACCCATTGGTTAAATTTAAAAAACAGGCCACATGGCTACAACAGGGTTTACCTAATTAATTCCCTGTGGTCATTTGATGTGTTCAGTTGGTTGCTTTTAAGCCTAGGTACAGGGTTCAAAACCGTTATGCAAACTGGAATTGTCATATTAATATTAATTTTGTGGTTTTTCTTTTTAAAACTTTGTATCTGTTACTTGTTAAATTTTTACAGAGATACGATTCTTTACAGAATAATGCCAGATCAGCTTTATGAAATGAGAGCAAAAGACGATGGAAAAAACAAAACTGAAATTAATAATGGACTCTCAGTAGACTCAGCCTGAAGAATACTCCCTCCAAGCCTTCCTTGTTGAGGAAGTGTGGCTAAAATGGTTTTGACGCTGACTCTTAGTCAACAGTTGTAAGAGTACCTCGTTTCAAAATGCATTTTTTTTTTTTTTGAGTTGGAGTCTCACTCTGTCACCCAGACTGGAGTGCAGTGGCCACTCCCGGCCACCGCAGCCTCCACTTGCTGGGTTCTGGCGATCCTTCCACCTCAGCCTTCCAAGTAGCTGGAACTACAGGCGCGTGCTACCATGCCTGGCTCATTTTCATTTATTGTAGAGATGAGTTGCCCAGGCGGGTCCCGCGGGCTCAGGCAGTTCACTCACCTCAGCCTCCCAAAGGCACGGGATTACAGGCTGAGCCACCGAGCCCGGCTTCAAAATGCATTTTAAACATTTTTGCATTCTCTCTTTTTCCCTTTCCTCCCTTTTCCCAACAAACAGTACTTTGAATCATGTTATCTAACTATCTGCTTGCTTAGAAGTTCTGGGGGTGAATCTTAAAGCAAACTGGATGGCAGTAGAATCCCCCCGCCCCCACCTGGAGATTACCAAAAGGCTGCAGTTAATCTACAACTCCAATACGGCACTGGTTTGTATACCAGATAGGGCAATAACTCAAGACAGCCATTGGAACAAGTCATGTTAGACCAACACCCGCTGTCATACCCACAACCTCCCTGTACCCAGTTTCCCTTTTTAAACCCCTGCACACAGCCCAAAACTTGAAGTCATCTATTTGAGGCATGAGCCTGGTCATTTCCCCATCTGCCAGCTTTTGGAATAAAGTCACTTTCCTTCCACCATCTCTCGTCTCTTGAGTTTGCTGTTGGGTGGCGAATGGCTGAGCTTGTGCCTGGTTACACAATCCATCCCCCCAGCAGGGAATGAGACCAGCAACTGGAACAGGTCCATCCCAACACCAAGGAATATTAAAACTTAACCACTTGGAAGGCTGAGGTGGAAGAATCGCCTGAGCCCAGCAGGTTGAGGCTGCGGTGGCCGTGAGCGTGCCGCTGCACTCCAGCCTGGGCAACAGAGTGAGACTCCGACTCAAAAAAAAATGAAGCAAAACTTAACTACAAGATGGTTGATAGCAATGTTTTCAGAAAAAAAGATCTTAATCAAAAGGGGGAAATGGGAGAATTGTCAGAATTAAAATAGAGTCACTAGTGTTAAAAAAAACAACAACAACAACCTGACAAACAGCTGAGAAAGGCTATGAAGTCAGAGCCCTCACACTTGCACGCCTGATAACAAAACTATGACAAAAGACTGCAAAAGCTACAACTTTGCACAGAAGCCATTACAACCTTACACACACACACAAAAAAAACCACAAACAAAGACATCTGTCCAATAACCGCCAGTCCAGTTGCACACTGGCATCACCCCTGTTGCTGATCTTTGTAGCCAAAGATAATTATCTCAAAACAATTATGTAATCCCCATCTTCCCCTTAAAAACCTATCTCATGATGCATGGTAGCACACATCTATAGCCTCAGCTACTCAGGAGGCTGAGGCAGGAGGATCGCTTGAGGTCAGAAAGGCAGTGCACTATGATGACACTTGTGAACAGCCACTAAACTCCACCCTGGGCAATATAGTGAGACTCTTCTCTAAAAATACATTAATTAATTAACTGAAACCTTTGTCTTTCTTTACCTTTCTGAATACTCATATAGTTTACATGGCACACATGTTTCCATCACAATGCCCTCCTCTCAAATATCTATTTTTTAAAAGATGTGGTCTCACTCATTATGTTGCCCAGGTTGAAGTGCACTGGCTAACCACTGGTGCAATTATAGACACTACAGCCTTGAATTACTAGGCTCAAGCAATCCTTAAGCCTCCGTCTCCTGAGTCACTGGGACTATAGGCGTGTGCCACCATGCTCAGCCTCAAGTAAATATTTTTTCTCTTAAAGACCCTCTCTCTGTTTGTTATTTAATTTGGCATCAGTTCAAGTAAAAAAAAATTGTAGGATTCTGTAGGCTTTCTTTTTTTTCTTTTTCTTTTTTTTTTTGAGTTGGAGTCTCACTCTGTCGCCCTGACTGGAGTGCCGTGGCCGCTCCCGGCCACCACAGCCTCGACCTGCTGGGCTCCGGTGATCCTTCTGCCTCAGCCTTCCAAGTAGCTGGAACTACAGGCACACGCTACCACACCCAGCTAATTTTTGATTTATTGTAGAGATGAGGTATTGCCAAGTTGCCCAGGTGGGTCTCGAACCTGCGGGCACAGGCAATCCACTCACCTCAGCCTCCCAAAGCGCTGGGATTACAGGCTGAGCCACTGAGCCTGGCTTCTAGTCCTTTTTATTTCTGTAAGGTAGATAGTAAGATTCCCCACTTATATAGTTGATTTTAGTTATTTTTACATCTCTCTTTTTGTTTTAGTTAGTATAGCTAAAGGTTTGCTAACTTTATTAATCTTTTCAAAGAACTAACTTTTGGTTTTGTTGATTGTCTCTGTGCTGGTTTTTATTATTTATTTCCTTCTGCTAGTTTTGGGCTTGGCTTGCTCTTCTTTTTCTAGTCCCCTAAGGTGTAGAGTTGGGTTACTGGTTTGATATCTTTCTCTCTTTTTTTTGATTGTAGGCTTTTACAGCTATAAATTTCCCTCTGAGACCTGCTCTTGAAAGTTTTGGTATGCTATATAGTTTTTTCATTCATTTCTAAGTATTTTTTAATTTCCCTTATTATTTCTTCTTTGACCCACTGGTTGCTTAAGAATATGTTTTTAGCCGGGCTTGGTGGCTCAGCCTGTGATCCCGCGCCTTTGGGAGGCTGAGGTGAGTGGATTGCCTGAGCCCGTGG
>NW_007253835.1:176757-178082 GCF_000164805.1 Carlito syrichta | reverse complement strand
CCACTGCACTCCAGTGTGAGCGACAGAGTGAGACTCCAACTCAAAAAAAATTAATAATAATAAAAATTTAAAATAAAGAACTAGCTGGGCGTGGTAGCGCACACCATCACTTCCAGCTAAAGCTCCAATGAGGCAGATTCCACGCCGGACCCCAGCAGGTCGAGGCTGCGGTGGCCGGGAGCGGCCACTGCATTCCAGTCTGGGCAACAGAGTGGGACTCCAACTCATAAAAAAAAAATGTGTTTGAAAACATTTTATCCCAGTCTATAGTTTGCCTTTTCATCCTCTTAACAGGATCTTTTTAGAGCAAGTTTATTTATTTATTTATTCATTTTTGAGTCAGAATCTCACTCTGTTGCCCAGGCTGGAGTGCAGTGGCATGATCATGGCTCACCACAGCTTCAAACTCCTGGGCTCAAGTGATCCTTCTGCTTCAGCCTCCCAAGTAGCTGGTACTACAGGCACATACCACCATGCCCAGCTAATATTTTTTTTTATAGAAACAGGGTCTTGCTATGTTTGCTAGGCTGATCTTGAACTCCTGGGCTCAAGAAATCTTCCTGCCTTGCCCCCCCCCAAATACTGGGATTACAGGTGTGAGTCACCACACCTGGCCAACAGAATAAGTTTTAAATTTTGATCAAGTCTGATTCATCACATTTTTCATTTTAAGGATAGTGCTTTTGATTTCATATTTAAGAATTCTTCAGCTAGCCTTAGGTCCTGAAGATTTTCTCCTTAAAGTTTCTTTTTTAAAGATGTGGTGTACAATTCAAGGTTAGGTATACAAATGTTTACTATGCAGGTTCCCTTGTTGATGAGATGTGCCCCCCTCCTTCCCCAGGCACATTACCACTACTGCCAATCCCGCTTCCCCGTCCCCTCCTGGCCATTTCTCACTACTGCCCATCATTTTCTTATAGTACTACAATAATTGTTCAAAGTCCACTTATGAGTGAGAACATGTGAAAGATCTCTTGATGGTGTCTTTGGCTTTGCAGAAGCTCATCAGTTTGATGAGGTTCCACTTGTCTATCTTATCTCTTATGGCATTAAAATGTTTTTTTAAAAATATTGTTATTTTTTCAAATGTCAATTCCAAGATAAACCCAAAGAAAGTGGGAATTATTCTGGATATTGTACATTTTTTAGCCATTCTTATTAAACAGACTCATTTAGAGGAGAACCTATTCAGTAAATGGTGCTGGGAAAACTGGCTGATCACATGCAGAAGATTGAAACAGAACCCCTAGCTATCACCATACACAAAAATTAACTCTAAATGGATCAAAGATCTAAACGTAAAACCTCAAACTATAAGAATC
>NW_007253835.1:175938-176366 GCF_000164805.1 Carlito syrichta | reverse complement strand
AACCACATTCAGATACCACCTAACCCCAGTAAGAATGGCCATCATTAATAAAACAAACAATAGATGCTGGCGAGGATGCAGAGAAAAAGGAATGCTTCTATGCTGCTGGTGGGAAGGCAAACTACTGCAACCTCTTTGGAAAGCAGTGTGGTGGTATCTGAAAGAACTAGAAATTGACCTTCCATATGACCCTGCAATTCCCCTATTGGGAATATACCCAGAGAAACTCAAATCATTCTACCAAAACGATATCTACACACGTATGTTTCTTGCAGTTCTATTCACAACAGCAGAAACATGGAACCAACCATGTTGTCCATCGAAGCTGTACTGGATTTTTAAAATGTGGTATATGTACACAATGGAATATTATGCAGCCATAAAGAAGGACAAACATATGGATTTTGCAGCAACTTGGATGGATTTAG
>NW_007253835.1:169833-175821 GCF_000164805.1 Carlito syrichta | reverse complement strand
GGGGCACACCTCATCAACAAGGGTACCTGCATAATCAACGTTTGTATACCTAACCCTGAAATGTACCCCACATCTTTATAATTAAAAAAAAGAAAATCTGGGTCCAAAAAATAATTTTAAAAAAGACTCATTTAACTCTTTTTCAAAAATTTTATTTTTTCAATGGAAGAGTCCTTTAATTCTGTTCTTTTCTCTACATGTTCTTCTTAATGTTGTATAGCTTTACATTTTACATTTAAATCTATAATCTATTTGGACAATTTTTGTGAGGGTTTTTTGTTTGTTTATTTAGAATCATGGGGTACTTGTGAGGATTTGTTACACAAGTAAATTGCATGAAGTTGAGGTTTGGGTTTCTGATGAGCCCTCCCCCATCCCCAGCAGTGGGCATGGTACTCAATTAGTGGTTTTGTACCCTTATCCCCCCTTCCTTCCTCCCTCCTTTTGTAGTGCCCAGTATCTGTTGTTTTCATCTTCAGGCCCATGTATGCCCAATATTTAGTGCCCACTTATAAGTGAGAACATGCAGGGTTCAGTTTTCTGTTTCTGTGATAGTTCACTTAGAATGTGGTCTCTAGCAGCATCCATGTTGCTGCAAAGTACGTGGCTTTGTTCTTTTATGGTTGCATAGTATTCCATAGTATATATATATATATATATCATTTTCTTTATTTAGTCTACCTTCAACGGGCATCTGGCTTGGTTCTGTCCTCTCAGAGGAAAATAGTCTGATGACTAAATAACATTACTTCGACTTTCTAGCTGAGGATGTAAATAACTTTACTATAACATGACTCACACCATAACAGAAAGATTTGCAATGGTTTGAGGGCAGAGGGTGTTTTGTTTTTTTCCCACTTAGGTGTGTCTCTTCCCTCTCCCCTGCCCATGGTTCCCCACTCCCTCAATATTATCCAGCACAGGGAAGCAGACACAAGAACCTCCTTTTTGGTTTCCACAGTATTTTGCTCCATGTTTTTGCTATTGTGAACAGTGTTGCAACAAACATATAGTGCAGGTGTCTTTCTGGTAGAGTGATTTGTGTTCCTTTGGGTATATTTCCAAAAGTGGAATCATTTAGAAACTGATGTCTAAAATAGAAATCCAAATAAAAAGCACAATTCCGGATGGTCTCGGTGGCTCAGGCTATAATCCCAGCACTTTGGGAGGCCGAGGTGAGTGGATTGCCTGAGCCTGTGGGTTCGAAACCAGCCCCAGCAACTTGGCAAGACCTCATCTCTACAATAAATCAAAAATTAGCTGGGCGTGGTGGCCCACACCTGTAGTTCTGGCTACACGGAAGGCTGAGGCAGAAGGATCGCTGGAGCCCAGCAGGTTGACGCTGGGGTAGCCGTGAGCATGCCACTGCACTCAAGCCTGGGCAATGGAGTGAGACTCCAACTCAAATTAAAAAAAAAAAAAGCACAATCCCATTCACAATAGCCACTAAAAAAAGAAATACCTTGGCATCTTCCTAACCAGAGAAGTTAAAGACCTTTACAAAACACTGCCCAAAGAAATCAAAGATGACACAAACAAATGGAAAAATATTCCATGCTCATGGACCGGAAGAATCAACATTGTTAAGATGTCCATCCTACCCAAGGCAATCTACAGATTTAATGCAGTACCCATTAAATTACCAGCAGCATTCTTCTCAGGCCTGGAAATGACAATACGGAAATTCATATAGAAACATAAATAACCGCAAATAGCCAAAACAATCCTCAGCAAAACAAACAAACAAACAAACAAACAAACAAAAAACCCCAGAAGTATCACACTCCCAGACTTTAAACTTTATAAAGCTACAATAATCAAAACAGTCTGGTATTGGTACAAGAACAGGCTTATAGACCAATGGAACAGGATAGAGATTCCAGAAGCAAACCTCAATTTCTCAACCAACTCATCTTCAACAAAGCCTCCATCACCAACCACTGGGGAGAGGCGAACCTATTCAGTAAATGGTGCTGGGGAAACTGGCTGACCACATGCAGAAGATTAAAACAAGACCCCTACCTATCACCACACACAAAAATCAACTCTAAATGTAAAACCTCAAACTATAAGAACCTTAGAAAACACAGGAGACCCCCTTATGGATATTGGAACTGGCAACCAATTCCTGATAAAAAACCCCAAGAGCCCATGCCATAAGAGATAAGATAGACGTCATCAAACTGACAAACTTCTGCAAAGCCAAAGAAACTGTCAAGAGAGCAGGGAGATAGCCCACAGACTGGGAAAAAATATTTTGCCAACTGTATGTCTGACAAAGGCCTAACATCTAGGATCTACAAAGAACTCAAATGTGCCGAAAAGAAAAAAACAAACAGCCCCATTACAAAGTGGGCAAAATATATGAATAGACAGTTCTCAAAAGAAGACATACAAGCACTCAACAGAGACATTAAAAGATGCTCAGCCTCACTAGTCATCAAAGGAATGCAAATTAAAACTACGCTGAGCCACCTAACTCCAGTTAGGATGACCATCATCAATAACTCAAAAAACAACAGATGCTGGAGAGGATGCAGGGAAAAGGGAACACTTCTACATCGTTGGTGGGAGTGTAACGAATACAACCTCTGTGGAAAACAGTTTGGCGATTCCTAAAAGATCTAAAAATCAACCTTCCACTACCCTGTACCTTTGGGAATATACCCGGAGGAACTCAAATCACTCTATGAAAAAGATACCTGCATATGTATGTTTATTGCAGCACTGTTCATAATAGCAAAAATATGGAACCAACCATGCTGCCCATCACAAGAGAACTTGATTTAAAAAAAATATGGTACATATACATGATGGAATATTATGCAGCCATAAAAAGGACAAAATTATGAACTGCACAGCAACTTGGATTGACTTAGAGTCTATAGTACTGAGTGATCTGTCACAGAAACAAAGAACTGAGTATCACACTCATAAGCAGACCTGGAACAATTTTCATAATACTATAAGAAAAGGATTGGCAGTAGTGGGAAACTGCTTGGGGGGGGGACGGGATTGGCAGTCGTGGGAATCTGCCAGGGGAGGGGGGCACACCTCATCAACAAGTGTACCTGCATAATGAACATTTGTATACTTAACCCTGAACTGTACCCCACATCTTTAAAATAAAAAAAGAAAAAGAAATTATTTTTTAAGGTAGGAAAAAAAAAAGAAACTGATGTTTAATTTCTACCAACCTTATTTCCATGTTGCTTAAGAGCCTGTGGAAGAACAGCTTAAGACCACTCAGTGGTTGTCCCTACCCATTCAGTGGCCTGAGCAGTGGCAGCTGCAGACCAGTCTTCCGTGGCAGGCTGAGCACTCCAGTCTTCAGTAGGAAACTGCTGAATTAGCACAGAGGGCACCTGCAGTGAACTGCAGCAGTCCATTCACCCTGAAATTCTTCCTTGGTCACAGCTTTTTCAGCAGCAGCCTCTCTTCCTTTTCAATCTCTTCGGGATCTCTGTAGAAGTAGAGTCAGGCATAACCTCCCACGGGTGTTCACGGGAGATGGTGCCACGCATGTGCAGAACTTCCGAGTCAGCATCCACCACATCAGACCCACTGAGCGAGCTCCCTTGTTGCATGGGATGGCAATGTCCACATAGCGCAGAGGAGACTCTGTGTTACACAGAGTAATGGTGGGCAGGTTAACATAAGATGCCTCTGTGAGAGGCTGGTGGTCAGCCCTGGGATCAGTAACCACCAGCAGACAGGACTCCCAGAAGGCTGCCTGGATCTGGTTGGTGAAGGATCCAGGAGTGGAGCGGCCAGCAATAGGAGTGGCTCCAGTGGCAACAGCAAACTTCAGCACAACCCACTGGCCAGTATTCCTGGAACATATGACACTGACATCAGCAGGGTTTTCAATGGCAGCAATGGCCCAAGCTGCAATCAGAAGCTTCTCTTGGGTCCTCTTCAGATTTACAATGTAAATGCTATCACTCTTCCTTTTACAGATGTACTGTTCCATTTGGAAGTCAAAGTTGGTGGCCACCTAAGTGGGTTCCTGCTGCAAGGAATTTAAGGATATCCTCCTTCTTCATTTCATTCGGACATCAGGAGCTCCGGACATTGTGAAAGTTTCCCTTTAAGTTATAATAGGAATTCAGAACCATGCTGTATAGATCCCTTTCTGGGTAGCACGGAAAAAGCCATTTAGGTAATTTTGTGTAAGATAGGAGGTCTAGGTCAAGTTCGTTTTTTTGCCCAGTTACTCCACCACCATTTCTGACAAGGGATTAATATCTAAAATAGATAAACTCTCAGAACTCAATAGTTTAAAATTTTTTAATTAAAAATGGGCAAAAGATACAGACAGACATTTGACCAAAGAGGCTATATAGATGGCAAACAGGCATAGGAAAAGAGGCTCAACATCGTTAGGCACTAAGAAACGCCCATTAAAACCATGATGAGAGCCCAGACCAATGGCTAGCGCCTGTAATCCTAGCTACTCAGGAGGCTGAGGTGAGAGGATCATTTGAGGCCAGGAACTTGAGGCCTAAAAAATGTCTTTTAAATTAGCTGGACATGGTAGCGCATGCCTGTAATCCCAGTGATTCAGGAGGCTGAGGCAGGAGGATTGCTTGAGCACAAGAGCTCAAGACTACAGTGAGTTTGCACCACTACACTCTAGCCTGAGAGACAAAGTGAGACCTCATCTCACAAAAACAAAAATAAAACCATGATATCACTACACACCCATTAGAAAAGCTAAAAGTTATAAATTGGGATAAAACAAAATGCTGGTGAGGATGCAGAGAAACTAGATGTTTTGTACAATGATGATGGTATAGCTTTAAAAAACAAACACTCTCCAGAGGATGATTTCATTTATATTAGATCAGTGTACCCATCCTGTCACTGCTATGAGTATTGAAAGTTACAAGTTTCCACAGTTGCCCCCTCGACTAGAGAATTGCCCTGGCAGAATGGAAGCTGCTTCTTTTTCCAGAGTTTCATGTTTCCAGAGCTCTCCATGGAATCTGGCTGTAGCTGGTCTCCACTGAGACCACATCCTGGGTTAGTCCCCTCTGCCCTATCCTACCCTCTGTCCTGAGAGCCTTCCTTCAATAAATCACGCCGGGTTCGGTGGCTCAGCCTGTAATCCCGCGCCTTGGGAGGCTGAGGTAAGTGGACTGCCCGAGCCCACGGGTTCGAGACCCGCCTGGGCAACTTGGCGAGACCTCATCTCTACAAGAAATTAAAAATCAGCCGGGCGTGGTGGCACGCACCTATAGTTCCAGCTACTTGGAAGGCTGAGACGGAAGGATCGCCGGACACCAGCAGGTTGAGGTGGCGGTGGCCGGGAGCGGCCACTGCACTCCAGTCTGGGCGACAGAGTGAGACTCCAACTCAAAAAAATAAAAATAAATAAATAAATCACATATACCTGAATCTCTTTTTCTCTCTCTCTTTCTTTCTTTTTTTTTGAGTAGGAGTCTCACTCTGTCACCCAGGCTGGAGTGCAGTGGCACACTCATGGCCACTGCAGCCTTGACCTGCTGGGCTAAGGTGGTCCTTCTGCCTCAGCCTTCCAAGTAGCTAGAACGCAGGTGCATACCACCATGCCCAGCTAATTTTTTATTAATTATAGAGACGAGATCTCGTCAAGCTGCCCAGGCTGGTCTTGAACCCTAGGCTCAGGCAACCCTCTTGCCTTTGCCTCCCAAAGTGCTGGGATTGCAGGCAAGAGCCACCTTACCTGGCCTCTGCCTGAATCTCTTGACAAGTAAGACAAGAAGAAAATTGATAGTGCAGGAGATGAAGAACCATAGCAGGGGCAAACAAATAAAGACCCCAGACATCCCCCACGTCTTCCCAACCCCAAAAGTCTTTTCCTACGACTTAATTCTATCCTTTCAGAGGAAAATAGTCTGATGAATAAATGAATGACCTCCCTTAGACTTTCTAGCTGGAGATGCAAATAACTTTTTTTTTTTTTTTTGAGTTGGAGTCTCACTCTGTCGCCCAGACTGGAGTGCA
>NW_007253835.1:167358-169813 GCF_000164805.1 Carlito syrichta | reverse complement strand
TGGAACTACAGGCACGTGCTACCATGCCCGGCTAATTTTTGACTTATTGTAGAGATGAGATCTCGCCAAGTTGCCCAGGCAGGTCTCGAACCCATGGGCTCAGGCAATTCGCTCACCTCAGCCTCCCAAGACGTGGGATTACAGGCTGAGCCACTGAGCCCGGCTCAACTGTACCTTTTTTTTTTTGAGTTGGAGTCTCACTCTGTCGCCCAGACTGGAGTGCAGTGGCCGCTCCCAGCCACCGCCGCCTGGACCTGCTGGGCTCCGGCGATCCCTCCGCCTCAGCCTTCCAAGTAGCTGGAACTACAGGCACGCACTACCACGCCCGGCAAATTTTTGATTTATTGTAGAGATGAGGTCTCACCAAGTTGCCCAGGAGGGTCTTGAACCCGCCGGCTCAGGCAATCCACTCACCTCAGCCTCCCAAAGGTGCGGGATTACAGGCTGAGCCACCGAGTCCGACTGCAAATAACTTTAATAAAGCATGACTCACCCCAAACAGAAAATTTTGCAATAGCCTTAGAGAAGGAAGTGACTTTTTTCCCCCCAAGTAGGTGTGTCTCTTTCCTCTCCGCCCTCCTCCGCCTCTTCTCCCTGCCCCCTCCTCCCTCCTCACCCCCAACATTATCCAGCACAGAGAAGCAGACACAAGAACCTCCTCTCCAGCTTCCACAGCTTTTTGATCAACCTCCAGTCTTTCCCACTCTGTGTCCTGCTGATAATAGTTTCCTGAGGCCTTACGCTTTTCTCAATCCCTAAGCAGAAGACCTAGCACCAGCTGCCACAAGTGAGTACTTAAATAGTTACTGAGCGAATTTTGGGAAGGTTGGGGTGAAGCTGAAAGGGGCAGGAGGGGCATGCCAGGAGGAAAGAAAGCGGCCTTGGCTCTGAGCTGCCCATAAGGGGGTTCTGGGACTTTGACGGTTGGCAGCAGGAGCCCTAAAGAAAGCCTGGAGGGGAAGTGTGCCAGACCTGGGGTGGTGGCCTCCGGAGAGCTCAGACCAGAAACAACCGTCTAACAGGGAGGGTCGATGCTCAGGTGCAGCGGTGGTGGCCGGGGTTTCACTTCGGAAGGAAGCGGGACCGCCCTGTCGCTGCCAACCACGTGTGGGGTCCGGCACGGCCAGCGGGAACGCAGAGTTGGGGACACCCGAGGGACGGAGGCGCAGGGGACCTTCTCGGGGCTCTGGCGTTCGCAGACTTACCCCCCTGGGCAGAGGGCAGTCGGAGAGAGGCAGGAGGAGAGGTCATTCTGGGACTGTGAACCGGACAGATTGGAAGCCCATCCCGGGGCATTGGATCGGGGGAGGGGAGGTCGGGAGGGAGGGTCGAGGGCGAGCCTGGGGCAGTCAGGGGGCGCGCGCGGTCCGGGCGCACAGCGGGGCGGAGGAGCTGTGGCCCCGTTCCTGGGAGGCGATAGGAGACCCGGAGGTAGGGGGTTAGGGGTGGAGACTACAGTCTGATTTCCTGGAAGTCAGGACCGACGTAGTTTCATTTCTTCCGAGCTGTCTGCTCGGGTCTCTGACTGCCTTCTGCCACAGCAAGACTGCCGAGAGGGTGGGGACAGTGAAGGACCAGGGGCCTCAGAACCGGCTCAGAGCTGTCCAAGCGGCCCCACACAGACCCACCCCAGGTAGGTCACAGACCCACCCCAGATGATTCCGGTTCTGAAGCATGAGTTATCTCCCCGTAGAAAGGGGCCCATTTAGGCAAAGTACCCTGATGTAACGTGTCTGTCTTAGAAAAAAAAGGGTGCTTGATAAGTTTTTTTTGGGGGGGGAGACCAGGAGGAAGTGGATGTATTTTGTCTTGAACCCCTGGCCTTAAGCCATCCTCCCCCCTCGGCCTCAGAAAGTGCTAGGATTAGGGGAGTCAGGAACCTCTTCAGCACATATTTCCCTCCCCTCAAATTAGCTCATGGGCTCAGTTGTGAACCAATCACTGTGGCAGTCCATTAGGAATTTTCTGATTGTTAAATCAAGATTCCTCAATCTCTAAACTATTATTTGGGGTTGGATAATTCTTTGTTATGGGGACTGTCCTACATATTAGAGCACTCCAGCCTCTGTGTGCTAGTTGCAAGTAACACCCATCCTCCAGCTATGGCAACCAGCATTGTCTCCAGACATTGCCAAATGTCCCCTGGGTGAGCATAATCACCCCTGATTGAGAACCACTGGCTTAGACTCATCAACTCTCACCAGTGGAACCAGGGATGGCATTCGTTCCTCACAAACACACTGCTGAATGGGGAAGGAGCAGATGGCCTGGAAAGTCTGGGCCATGGAAAGTACAGAAATGAGGGGTTCTGTGGCTCAGCCTGTAATCCCGCGCCTTTGGGAGGCTGAGGTGAGTGGATTGCCTGAGCCCGCATGTTCGAGACCCGACTGGGCAGCGAGACCTCATCTCTACAATAAATCAAAAAATCACCCGGGCGTGGTACCACATGCCTGTA
>NW_007253835.1:166054-167338 GCF_000164805.1 Carlito syrichta | reverse complement strand
GAAGGATCGCCGGAGGCCAGCAGGTCGAGGCTGCGGTGGCCGGGAGCGGCTACTGCACTCCAGTCTGGGCAACCAAGTGAGACTCCAACTCAAAAAATAAAAATAAAAAAATAAAAAAAAAGAAAGTACAGAAATGGCTGCTTTGTAAGCAACACAGATGTCCACTACAGTTCCTCTAGATCTGAACAATCTCTGAATCTTTCCATGCAAAATACCCCCGAGAGGAACAGCACTTGTCAAATGAAGTCTTTACGATGTATTAGACTGGGGGAGAGGATAGAATAAATTTACAGCTGTCTACAAACACAACAGAGAGGGCTGGGAGTAAGGACAAGGCAGGCAGGGATGCTCAAGCATTGGGAAAAGAGAAAGAAAGAGAAATTTGAGATGGGCAGTAGCCAACTTCTGTTGCAATCCTGAATATGTTTGGACAACTATGGTCAAGACTACGAAGCAGGGCTTCATGGGCTCTATCTAGTTGGCAGATGTGTTTTATTTGGTCCTGACAGGGTTAGACTGCACAGGTTTTGCTTTGGTTGCAAGATTTAAAATCAAGAGATTTGGGTCGGGCATGATGGCTCATACCTGTAATCCCAGGACTTTGGGAGGTTGAGGTGGGAGGATTGCTTGAGCCCAGAGTTCAAGCCTAGGCAACATAGCAAGACCCCTCCCTACAAAAATATCAAAAAATTATCCAGATATGGTGGCATGTTCCTGTAGTCCCAGCTACTTGGGAGGCAGAGGTGGGAAGATTGCTTGAGCCCAGGAGTTTGAGGTGGCAGTGAGCCATGATAGTGCCACTGTACTCCAGCCTGGGTGACAGAATGAGACCCTGTCTCAAAAAATAAAATAAGGGCATGGTGGCTCACGCCTGTAATTCCAACACTTTGGGAAATGGAGGCGAGAGGATTGCCTGAGCTCAGGAGTTTGAGACTAGCCTGAGCAACATGGCAAGACCTCACCTTTACAACTCAAAAAATTAGGCGGGCGTGGTAGTGCATGCCGGTGGTTCCAGCTACTTGAAAAGCTAAGGTGGGTGACAGAGTGAGACTCCAACTCAAAAAAAAAAGAAAGGCTGAGGCGGAAGGATCACCTGAGCCCCGCAAGTCGAGGCTGTGGCCATGAGCATGCCACTGCACTCCAGCCTGGGTAACAGAGTGAGACTCCAACTAAAATAATAATAATAATGATAAGCTGGGCTCAGTGGCTCAGCCTGTAATCCCGCGCCTTTGGGAGGCTGAGGTGAGTGATTGCCTGAGCCCGTGGGTTCGAGATCCGCCTGGG
>NW_007253835.1:163201-166017 GCF_000164805.1 Carlito syrichta | reverse complement strand
TGGTGGCCGGGAGCGGCCACTGCACTCCAGTCTGGGCGACAGAGTGAGACTCCAACTCAAAAAAAATAAATAAATAATAATAATAATAATAATAATAATAATAATAACCAAAAGAAGAAGAAGAAATAAAATACTATTCGGCATAAAAATCCAAATTTCCGGCTGCTCTTGTAAAACTAAGATCTTCCACTACTGGGCATGTGATCCTTACAGAGCAGCAGATTGTTTGCTGGATAGCCCCTGCCTTCTTTAGAAAGATCACGGGCCGGGCTTGGTGGCTCAGCCTGTAATCCCAGTGCTTTGGGAGGCCTAGGCAAGTGGATTGCCTGAGCCTGTGGGTTCGAGACCCGCCCACGCAACTTGCCAAGACCTTGTCTCTACAATAAATCAAAAATTAGCTGGGCGTGGTAGTGCACGCCTGTGGTTCTGACTACTTGGAAGGCTGAGGCAGAAGGATTGCTGGAGCCCAGCAGGTCAAGGCTGCGGTGGCCGGGAGCGTGCCACCGCACTCCAGTCTGGGTGACAGAGTGAGACTCCATCTCACAAAAACAAAAACAAAAACAAAAAAACATGAAATTTCCAACCCACCAACCTCTCTCTGATTTTCCTAATGATGACACCAAGAGTCAGTGCCCTTTCTCATTGCAGGTATGCAGCTTTTTTCCTATAGGACCGTAAGAAGAAAGTAAACAATTTTTTGTTCTGTTGCCTCTATCAAAACTGGTAATATGAAAGATAGACTAGGCCAGGCTCAGTGGCTCAACCTGTAAACAGTACTTTGGGAGGCCGAGCCTAGTGAATTGCCTGAGTCCACGGGTTCGAGACCAGCCGGACAACTTGACTTGACCTCATCTCTACAATAAATCAAAAATTAGTCGGGCATGGTAGCACGCACCTGTAGTTCCAGTTACTTGGAAGCCTGAGGCAGGAGGATCACTGGAGCCCAGCAAGTCGACACTGGGGTGGCTGTGAGTGTGCCACTGCACTCCAGCCTGGGCGATGGAGTGAGACTCCAACTCAATAAAGACTATTCCTAGCCCAAATCATTTTACTCATTTGAGTTACCTTCCTTGACCCTGAAACCTCTATACTTTTAGCAGGATATATTTGTTAGAATAGGCTAAAGTAATGTTTAAAAAAAATAGACTTCTATATAATGGCTCACATGCAATAGAAGTGTATTCCTTGATCACTTAACAGTCCATGGCAGATGTTCCAGGTATGCGGGCAGCTATCT
Source organism: Carlito syrichta (assembly GCF_000164805.1). Taxonomy (NCBI): domain Eukaryota; kingdom Metazoa; phylum Chordata; class Mammalia; order Primates; family Tarsiidae; genus Carlito; species Carlito syrichta. Next base: position 164,780 of record NW_007253835.1, on the reverse strand, counting down.
CCCAAGTGATGATCTGGGGACTCAAGACCCTTCTTAGGGCTCCACCCTCTCTAGGGCCACTTCATCCTGTGCATCCAGCTGGCAAAAGGAGAAAGAGTGTGTGAAGAGGGCAAAGTCACCTCAGCTGAAAGTAGCACAGGGCACACCCACTCATACCACATTGGTGAGAACTAGTCACATGACCACATCAAGCTGCAAGGAAGGCTGGGAGATGTAGTACCTGCTGGGCCAGCACGTCTCAGCTCCAACACTGTTATTATGGAAGGGCAGAACAGATTTTGGTAGACAGTAAGCCATCTCTATCTTACATTAAAATGGTCGGGAAGACCTCTTCAACATTTAACTCACAGACCCCTTCGATTCTTCCTCAGCTGAGTAGTAAATACGCAGGAGATTCTGAAACTTCACCAAATGTCATTCATTTCTTCCAGGTATGGATAAGTTGACAAATATCATCTCCTTAGCCCAGTTCATCTGCAACCAGTGTGAAGAGATGAAATACTGTAAGAGACAGTGCCAGCGTCTAAAGGACCGTGTCCATGGCCTGGTCCAGCCTCTTAAGGAGCTTCAGGAAAAAAAAAACAGTGAAGTGTCCTCTGAGAAGCTAACCACCACCTTGAACCGTTTTGAGGATGCCCTCGAGAAGGCTAAGAAGAAGATAGAAGAGTACGGCAATAAATCTAACATCTTGAAGTTTCTAACAGCAGGCCATGACAAAATACTCTTCAGGGATGTGAACGAGCAGCTGGATGATGTCCGGGGGGAGCTCTTGCTGCTACTTATGGTTTGTCAACCAAAGCCTGGAGACTCCTGGCAAAAGGAAGATCAGGAGGATGCAGCAGAAGACAAGCGAACCTTCCAAAGGCTGAGACGGGGTGAGCTGGTTTTTTGGACAGTGTGGGGCTACAGTTGGGGACATATTTTAGTCTCACTTTTTTTTTAGTCTCACTTTAATTTACTAAAGGAGCAGGAAGAATGATGTTTGAGCAGCTGTACATACTTGTGGCCCACAACTCTTGCATCCCTGGGCCCAGATATGGTGGGGGCTGGTGAAATTGAGTAAGCCAACATGGGGAGGGGAAATGACGCTGTTGTGTCTCTTTTCCCACTCCGTTCTCTCTTTGATGTGATGCCTGGAATTCCAGAAGCTCACTCCTTCCAGGCTTAGTTTCTCCAGGACCCTCAGTTTAGATATAAATTGTCCAGGAGGAAGAATTAAATGATTAACTAAATAAACGAATTGAGTATAGTGTGCCTGGCACTGTTCTAAGTCTTAGGGATATGATGCGGAACAAAATAGACAAGATCTCTGTCCTCATGGAATGTAAAGTCTCCTGATAGACAGCTAAGTAAATTGTTTTATCTAAAGTCATTGAAAACCATAAACTTGACTGGGCACAGTGGTTCACGCCTGTAATCCCAGCACTTGGGGAGGCCAAGACAGGAGGACTGCTTGAGCCCAGGAGTTTGAGACCAGCTTAGGCTACATAGCGAGACTTTATTTCTATTAAAAAAAAAATTAGCCGGGCTCGGTAGCTCAGCCTGTAATCCCGTGCCTTTGGGAGGCTGAGGTGAGTGG
>NW_007253835.1:159876-163103 GCF_000164805.1 Carlito syrichta | reverse complement strand
GGCCGGGAGCAGCCACTGCACTCCAATCTGGGTGACAGAGTGAGACTCAAAAAAAAAAAATAGCCAGGCATGGTGGTGCACACCTGTAGTCCCAGCTACTCAGGAGGCTGAGGTGGAAGGAAGGATCACCTGAACTCAGGAGGTTGAGGCTGCGAGGAGCTGTGATCATGCCACTGCACTTAAGCCTGGGCGACAGAGTGAGATCCACTTAAGCCTGGGCAACAGAGTGAGATCCTGACTCAAAAAAAGAAAGAGAGAGAAAGACAGAGGGAGAAAAGGAGGAACGGAGGGAGGGAGAAAGGGAGGGAGGGGAGAAGGAAGGAATGAAAGAAAAAAGAAAACTATAAAGGGGTAAGGAGATGCAAAGTGACAATGAGTGCAGAGAGGGTGGGACCACTCTCTGATGGGATGACATTTGAACGGACAACTTGAATAGAAGAAGCTAGCTATAAGAAGATGAAGGGGAAGAACAATCCACGCAGAGAAAACAGCAAGGCCCTGAACTGGGAATAAATATAACATGTGCAAGGAGCAGCTAGGAGGCCAGGATAGCCTTGGTGTAATAGGCAAGGGAGAGGAGAACGTGGGGGAGTAGGCCAGAAGATACAGGAGCCAGAACATACAAGGTTGTTTGGGTATGAGAAGAAATTTCAGTTTTATTCCAGGAGTTATAGAAAGCCAGTAAAAGGAGGTCCTTAAATGTGAGCCTGTCATGATTTGATTTGTATTAAAAGAAAATCACAGCCAGGCAGGATGGCTTACACCTGTCATCCCAGCACTTTGAGAGGCTGAGGCAAGAGGATTGCCTGAGCCCACGGGTTCGAGACCAGCCTGGGCAACTTGGCGAGCCCTCACCTCTACAATAAATAAATAAATAATAAAGTAGTCGGGTGTGGTGGCACATGCTACTTGGAAGGCTGAAACGAAAGGATCGCCAAGCCCAGTAAGTCAAGGTTGCAGTGACTGTGAGCATGCCACTGCACTCCAGCTTGGGCAATAGAGTGAGACTCCGACTCCAAAAAAAGAAAAAAGAAAATCACTCTGGCTGCCATGGGACAAATGGACTATAGTGGGGTGTATGCATCAATTTTTGATGTATTAATGCTGTATAGGAAACCACCAAAAAACTCAGAGGCTTAAAACAATAGTCATTAATTTTCATGCTCACGGGTCTGTAGACCCATTGGGATTTTCCTGATCTCAGATAGGCTCCATGCACCTGTTCCAGTCTGGGTCGTGTCTCATTCTGAAGCCCAGGCTGAATGAACAGTGAGTACCCTGATGAATGTTCTTACGGCAGAATTGCAAGAAGACAAGTCTAACTGTGCTAGCACATTTCAAAACTCTGCTTGTGTCCCATTCAATAACTTTCAAAGCAAGTCATGTGGCCACGCCCAACATGAAGAGACAGGGAAATAGAATTTGCCCACTACAAGGCTATGGCAAGGATGTGCCTGTATATACCTGGGAGTGAAGAATTGGGACCAATAATTCAACCTACCTTGGGGGCTAGCATGGAAGTATAAGCCCTGTTAGGAGACCACTTTAGAAGCAGTGTAAGAGATGACAGTGTAAAAAGAGAGAGGGAGAAAGAGATGACAGTGGCTTCAACTAGGGTGACCCTAGTTGGATTTAGTGGAAGACAAGGTCCTAAGAGGATAAGGTAAGGACTAGGTTGGAGGTAGGGGATGGGAATGGAGTCTGGTTCACCAGAGGAAAGAAGAGAGGAAGGATGGAAACAAATGTGACCTCATTACACTTTTTGCAGATCCTGGTGATGTGAATTCCAAACCCTTTCCTCTTGTAAGGATTGAAAATGGACAGAGAGAGAGTGAGGAAAGGGTGACGGACACATGAACGAACTTTCTGGGTTCCTGAGCCAGAGGCATTAACTGTTCTACCTTGAGGTGGAGGGCAACCCATCTCAATCAGGCCAGTAGGTGGCATCTGAGCAGGACAAATCAGATCTGGAGGAGACTCACAGGCAAATGGGTTCTTTTCTGAAGTAAGAAGAAATGAGACATCTGCAGTCTCCCAGCCAAACACCTGCCACCATAAAGAAAGGGTGTCAGAGATTGGGGTGGGGTAGAGACTTGGGTGGTCCAGAGAAGCTGATCCGGCCAAAGGATAGGACTGATTGCCTCCCCGCCTTCCTGGTCACCAGCAATTGTTGATCCACTTCCTCATGAAATGGGAGACACGCGGATGTCATATAACTGGAGGACAGAATTTACTACTGCTCTCACCTTTAAAAATTTTTAAGCTTTTTTTCATTAAGTAATACATTCACATAGTATAGAACTCAAAATGTACGAAAGGAGCTCAGCGTGAGAAGTAAATCTCCCTTTCATCCTTGACTCAAGGGCCTCATTTCTCTTCCCAGATACAATCTCACAATCTACCAGTTTCTTCAACAAACTTTTGGAGATTTAAGTATATATGTATTTTGTTGTTGTTGATATACTGCAGCATACTGAGCGCATTGTTCTGATTCTTGCTTTTTCTCATTAAATAACCTTGAATACTCTTCCATGTTAATATCCAATGAGTTCTCTAGTATTTCTTGGTATGCATGGATGAGATATATTTAAGCAGCTTCTTATTAGTGGACATGTAAATTGTGTCCACTTTTTCACTCTTGTTAATAGTCCTGCAATGAGCATCTTTATATATATCTCAGGATATCTTTAGGGTAAATTCCAAGAAGTGGAATTTCTAGGTCCAATCGCTGAGTCAATGGCTATGGGCATTTCAAATTTTGATAGAGGTTGCCAGGTTACCCCCTACAGAGGTTACACAAATATCACTTCACCAACAATGGATGAAATTATCTGTTTCTCTATGCTTTTTCCATTACAGACTTTTCCAATTTTAGTATAGAAGGCCTCCTGTCCCCACAATTCCTCGGTCCTGGGCAAACAGGGATGGTTGACTACTATAACCAGTGTGTTATAAAATTTCAGCTGGACACAGTGGTTCATGTCTGTAATATCAGCACTTTGGGAGGAAGGAGTAAGAGGATGGCCTGAGCCCAGGGGCTCAAGACCAGCCTGGACAACTTGGCAAGACCTCGTCTCTACAATAGATTAAAAAATTAGCCGAGTGTGGTGATGCATGCCTGTGGTTCCAGCTACTTGGAAGGCTAAGGCGGAAAGATCGCGGCTTCGGTGGACGTGAGCGTGCCACTGCACTCCAGCCTGGGCAACAGAGTGAGACTCCCACTCACA
>NW_007253835.1:157835-159570 GCF_000164805.1 Carlito syrichta | reverse complement strand
AACCCACGGGCTCAGGCAATCCACTCACCTCAGCCTCCCAAAGGCACAGGATTACAGGCTGAGCCACCGAGCCCGGCTCAGTATCTTGTTTTAAAGAAAAAGTTTATTTTTCATTCAGGCAAAGTCCAAGAGACTCTCCCAAGTGGCTGTCCTCCTCCCAAAATACTTTCAATAATAGGACACTTCATGTTGACACAGAATTTCCTTACTCCCAAAGCAACCAGGTTGGAACCTTGAGCAGAGTCAATTAAATGATCCCTCTGGGAAGTGACAGACATCTCTTTCCTTCATTTCTTTTTCTTGCCTTCTTTAAGGCCAGTCACACAGGTGTGCTTCGGGGCATTTCCTGTGTGCTTGGAAATAGAAAGCCCGAATATTGGTGAGCTGTAATGAATATGGCAGGTTAAAAAAAATGGTATCTCGGTGGTTTCAACTAGCATTTTGGTTTTGATTGGCATGTGGCTTTAATTAGCATTGCTGTTCTTGAGTATCTGCTGCCCTTTTTTTCCTGCAGGAAATGAGAGTATAGATGCTACATTCAGGCGGTTGGATGTCCACGTAAAAGAAATAGAGAAAATCAAGGAAGACTTGAGGCAATGTAAGTTATCCTGTGCCCTGCTGTTTCTGACCGTCCTCAAACTAGAAGTCATCAGCTTATTGGAACTCTAGCCTTCTCCCTCCCCCACCACCCACCCCCGACTACTTTCCTTATCCATTTTTCTGTGCTGGATGACTGGAAGCAACCCACAGATTTGGGGATATGCTCATGGCTAGCCCAGGCTTCTGTCCATAGAGTAGCATTGAAGGAGGCTTCTCAATCAGTAAGATATCTTCTACCACCAGTTAACATGCTAAAAACTTCTATAAATAACTTCATAGCTTCAGTTCACTTGTTGAATTTCCACAAAGAAGTTCAAATCAAATTTTAAAATATTCATTCACTCAACAAAACTGTAACTGCTTTATACCAGAGGCTATGCATAGAGGGAACTAAGATGTAGAGAAGGACAATGCCTTCCAGGAACTCATGGCCTTGAGGTGGAAGAGGGGAGAGGAAAGACAGACAGTGAACACACAATAGCAGCGAAGTTACTGAACTTGAACGATGTCCCTAACTATCAGTTCTGAAATGACTAGACCAGATGCTAGGTGCTCAGATGCCAAGCTGGGTGGCATAGGAGTAGGAAGAACTCCAGGGTGAGGGAGATGAGGGTAAAGGCTGGAGAGACAGGCAGGATTTGAAGAGGAAGGAAAGGAAGTGCATGACATATTTCTGTTAATTGTCCAGCTGTGTCTCTACTAGTCACTCAGAGCATTGGAATCTCTCTTGTGGGTTGAGTCAGAAACTCCAAGTTGGGTGTGGTGGCTCACAGTTGTAATGCCAGCACTTTGGGAGGCAGAGGTGAGCGGATTGCCTGAGCAAGCCCATGGGTTTGAGACCAGCCTGGGCAACTTGGCAAGACCTCATCTCTACAATAAATCAAAAAATTAGCTGGGCATGGTAGTGGGCACCTGTAGTTCCAGCTACTTGGAAGGCTGAAGTGGAAGGATCACCTGAGCCCATCAGGTGGAGGCTGCAGTGGCCATGAGTGTGCCACTTGTACTCCAGCCTAAGGAAGAAAGAGGCCAGGCTCGGTGGCTCAGTCTGTAATCCCAGCGCTTTGGGAGGCCGAGATGAGTGGATTGCCTGAGCCTGTGGGTTCGAGACCAGCCCAGGCAACTTGGCAAGACCTCA
>NW_007253835.1:120246-157587 GCF_000164805.1 Carlito syrichta | reverse complement strand
CCAGCCTCCACCTGCAGGGCTCCAGCGATCCTTCCGCCTCAGCCTTCCAAGTAGCTGGAACTACAGGCGCGCGCTACCACGCCCGGCTGATTTTTGATTTGTTGTAGAGATGAGGGCTCGCCAAGTTGCCCAGGCAGGTCTCGCACCCACGGGCTCAGGCAATCCATTCACCTCAGCCTCCCAAAGACGCAGGATTACAGGCTGAGCCACCGAGCCCGGCTTCAATAATTCTTTATCTTCTGTTTTAGTGCTGAAGTCAGACATAGCACAAAAACCTGTGCAGAAAATCCCACAATATCAAATCAAGGAGATTAAGAAGGAGCACCTTTTAGGATCTTCCTGGACCATGCTGAGGAAAAATGAATTTAGCACACTTTATAAAGCAGAATATCACAAATCTCTAGTGGCCATAAAAGAATTCAAGACCTCCAAGGACAGCAGCAGTGAGTAAGTTGTTTTGTTTTGTATGGTTCTCTCATATGCATCAATACTTACTCTGTATAACTTCCCAAAGATAGAGGCATATTGTCTCCATCTTTAGACAGGGAAATCTGAGCCCTCAAGGGTTAAATAACTTGCCCTCTACTGAGAAGGAGCAGTCTACACTTAAACATATCTTCCCACCTCAATTCTAGAAACTTCTCTCCTGTATTCACATATTTATGTGTTCCCTTTCAATCCTGTTTCTCAGTTCCCCCTCCCTTCCACAGACAATAATTCTAGCATGTTTTGTTTGTATGTGTTCTTGTAGAATGTGTGCATGCGTTTTTGTTTGTAATGACTGGAAGTGTTATCTGTCTGTTGCCTCTGTTCCTTACATTTTTCACTCAGCATCATGGAACATGTTCTGTGCCCAGAGATGTTCTGCCTGCTCTTCATGGTGTAGATCCATATTTTGCCTATTTTTTCAAGTAATGGAACCCAGTCTGTTTTTAACTTTCCCACACCAAAAATGATGCTATCATTTAATCCAGGAGGATTAAAGCCTAAAAGTGTAAAATAAAAATGTAAAATTTTACTTTATCGTTATTTAATTTGCATTTCTCTGTTTATGTGAACGTGTTTTGGCTATTTGGATTTTTCCTTCTATAAATTGCCTGTTTACATCCTCTACTCTTTTTTCTGTCTGGTTGCTGTTTTTGTCTTGTCAGTTTGTAGATCTTTGTAAACTGTAGAAATTAATTACTTGTCAGCTTTAGATACTGCAAACTTTGTCTATGGTGTCCATCATCAAACAGGCATCTTTAATATTGATGTAACTAAATCCACCAAAATTCTGCCTTATTATTTGTGCTTTTGAAGTGCCCTTCTCCACCCCCGGATCTTAAAGATGTTCTTTGTTTTCTTCTCTTAACTGTACAGTTTTATTATTTTATTTTTCACATTTAGGCTTTACTCTTCCTGGACTCCACCTTTGCATGTGATATGAAGTGTCTAGTTTTATTTTTATCCACAGAGCGAGTAACTTTTCTTGTCATCATCTGTTAAATGGTCTACTTTTCCCCATTTATTCATGGTACTACATTTATTTTATATGAAGTATTTATAGACATGGACTTGACTCTGATCTCTCTAGTCAGTTCCGCTGGTCAATTTGTCTATCTTTGCACCAGTAACACACTGTAATTTTTTTTTACTATGACTTTGTAGTATGTCTAAATATCTAGTAAAGCAGCTCCCTGCTCTTGATTCTTCTTTTTCAGATTGACTTAGCTAAATATATGTCAGAAAGTTGTATCACATTCCTCAAAATACACATTAAGATTCTGATTGAGCCAGGTGTGATGGCGCATGCCTGTAGTCCCAGCTACTTAGGAAGCTGCGGCAGGAGGATTGCTTGAGCCCAGGAGTTCAAGGCTGCAATGATCGCACCACTGCACTCCAGCCTAAGCAGCATAGGACAGCCCATTCTTATTTTTTAAAATTAAAAAATATATATTTTGATTGAGATAGTATTTTTAACAGCTTTATTGAGATATATTTTACATACTGTAAGATTCACCCATTTAAAGCATATAATTTAATGGCTTTCAATCTGTTTACAGAGTGTACAACTATCCCCATAATCTAATTTTAGAACATTTTTATCATCCCCAAAGGAAACCCCTTATCCATTAGCAGTCATTCCCCATTCACCCTCATCCCTGCCATCTCCAGCCCTAGGCAACTACTACTTTCTGTGTCTATAGATTTGCCTGTTCTGGATATTTAATATAAATGGAATAATACAACATATGGACTGTTGTATCTAGCTTCTTTCAGTTAGCATGATGTTTTCAAGGTTCATCTAGGTTGTAGCATGTAACAGTACTTCATTCCTTTTTATGGCTGAATAATTGTTTATTGTATGAACATCTTGTCTGTACATTAGTTGATGGACATTGTGTTGTTTTCACTTTTTGGTAATTATAAATAATGCTTCTGTGAATATTCATGTACAAATGTTGTGTAGGCATATATTATATTCCTGTTTGTCTTGAGTAAATACCTAGAGCTATATGATTACTTTATATTGCATTTTTTAAGGCGGTATCAAACTGTTTTCCACAGGGATTGTACTATTTTTCTCTTCTACCAGCAAAATATAAGAATTCCAGTTGAATATAAGAATTCAAGTTACCAACACTTGTTGTCATCTGACTTTTTTATTATAATCATTCTACTGGGTATGAAGTGGTATCACATTATGGTTTTGATTTGCATGTCCCTAATGCCTGATGTGCTTGTTGGCAATTCTTTAGAGAAATGTCTATTCAGAACTTTTGTTCTTTTTTTTTTTTTTTTAATTTTGCTCATTTAAAAAACTGAGTTAGTTGTCTTTTTGTTATTGACTTGTAAGTGTTCTTTATTTGTTCTGGATACAAGTCTGTTATCAGATATATCATTTACAGATATTTATTTCAGTGTGGATTGTCTTTTTGCTTTTTTGATAGTATACTTTGAGGCACAAAAATTTTAATTTTAATGAAGTTCTTCTTACCAATCTTCTTTTCTATAGCTTGTGCTTTTCATATCATATCTAAGAAATTACCTAACCCAAGGTGACAAAGACTTGTTTGTGTTTTCTTCTAAGAGTTTTGTAATTTTGGCTCTTACATAATTTTGGCATATCATGTGAGGCAGTCATTCAGCTTCATTCTTCTGCATGTGGATATTCAATTGTCTCAGAACCTATTTGTTGAAAAGACTATTCTTTTCCCACTAAATGGTCTTGGCACCCTTGTCAAAATCAATTGGCCTTAGATGTATGAGTTTATTTCTGGACTCTCAATTCTATTCCATTGATCTGCATGTCTGTCCTTATGCTAGTACTATACTGTATTCATTACTGTAGCCTTGTAAAAAGTTTTGAAATTGGGAAGTATGAGTTTCCCAACTTTGTTCCTCAAAATTATCAAAATTGTCTTGGCTGTCCTGGATTCCTTGTATTTCCATATGAATTTTAGGATCATCTTGTAAATCTCTGTTTAAACAAAAAGATAACTAGGAATTGGATAAGAATGCACTGAATCCATAGCTCAATTTAGAGAACATAGCCGTCTTAATGATATTAAGTCTTCATATTCGAGAGTATGAAGTGTCGTTCTATTTATTTAGATCTTTTAACATTTATTTCAGCAATGCTTTAGGTACAATGTTTTCAGGGCATAAGACTTGCACTTCTAAATTTATTCCTAAATATTTTATTCTCTTTACACTATTGTACATGATTTTTTTCATTTAATTTTCAGATTTCTTGTTGCTAGCACATAGAAATATATTTGATTTTTGTAGTCTCTCTGCCCCCAATTCGTTGACAGACTTTGGACAGGCCCCCTTTTCTCTTTGAATCTTGTGCTCAGAGTGAATGAGCAGGTTAACCTCTTTAATAATTTACCTACCCACACTTCTGAGGGCCTATATTTTGGAAGGGATTTTGTTTATAAGAGTTCACTTAATAAATAATACCTGATATCCTCAGTTTTGTCAATCAGGGACACATACCACAGTCTATCAAGGTGTATGCTAAATAAGTCATTATAGCCTAAAACAATTACAAAAACTTGACATTTTAGTTTGCCTCATAAGTCATAAAAATACAATTCTATCAGGTTATTTGAAATACTGAAAAAATATTAGCAAGCCTCATTACTATCTCACAGACCCTTAAGGACCAATTCTGGTGCCATGTACAGCTGAGAGTTTCCACACACTGCCATTGGTACTTGATCTCATCCCAGCACTAGTTCTCACCCCCAGGAGATGCTGATAATGCCCCCATCCCCTAATCCCAGAGGATCACCAGCTCTGAAATCTTAATCTCCCCCTTTACCCTTATAGAATAGTGAAGGAAACTTTCAAAAATGAGATCAGGACCATGAAGAAATTTGATTCTCCCAACATTCTACGGATATTTGGGATTTGCATTGATGAAACAGGTAAGGGATGCTTTGGAATTGATCACGCTTTTAATGGCCTAGAATATACCTTCTGTGTTTTAATGTGTTGTATTTTTTAAGAACAGTGGAAAGGGTGGAGTCTACAGTGTGAATATTGTCAATGTTAATGTTTTTTGCATCCTAAGATGCAAATTCTCATCTTCTTTCAGGAGAGCAGGGCTGAAACCTGAGGGCTGGTTTGTGCTAGTGTGACCACATCTCCTCCTTTTGCTCCACTGGGAACCAAGGAGTGTGTGTCCAGATGCCAGGCTGGGTGAGGGGTGCATTTTGTAGCTATAAAACATTATTAAGCCAGGTGCAGTGGCTCATGCCTGTGATCCCAGCACTTTGGGAGGTGGAGGCAAGAGGACTGCCTGAGCCCACGGGTTTGAAACCAGTCTGGACAACCTGATGAGACCTCATCTCTACAATAAATAAAAAAATTAGCTGGGTGTGGTGGCACTCACCTATAGTTTCAGCTACTTGGAAGGCTGAGGCAGAAGAATTGCCTGAGCCTAGCAGGTTGAGGCTGCAGTGGCCGTGAGCATGTCACTGCACTCCAGCCTGAGCAACAGAGTGAGCAACTCAAAAAAAATTTTTTTAATTACATTTTTAAAAAGGCAAACTTTTAGTGGTGTTTATCCTCTGGAGGGATGACTAAAGTGACTGACTCACTCATTGTGTGTTAGTTTTGCATCTCAGGCCTTTGAACCAAGACCTTGACTTCTTGTCCAAGTTTCCCTTACCAGTCCAGTGCCTGCTGTCTGTGCTTTATTTATTTCTTCCACACATATGCTCTAAGCTCCTTGTGAGCATGGTGTGAGCAAAACAGACACATATCCTGCAATCTTGGGGCTTACAATCGAGTGAGGAAGATATTACTCAAATGACTACTCAAATAAATGTAGAATTATGATGTGCTGGCTGGGCACAGTGGCTCAAACCTATAATCTCAGCACTTTGGGAGGCTGAGGTGAGAGAACTGCCTGAGCCCACAGATTCAAGACCAGCCTGGGAAACTTAGTGAGACCTCATCTCTACAATGAAATTTAAAAATTAGCCAGGCGTGGTAGCATGCACCTGTAGTTCCAGCTACTTGGAAGGCTGAGGCAAAGGGATTGCCTGAGCCCAGTGGGTGGATGCTGGGGTGGCCTTGAGCATGCTACTACACTCCAGCCTGGACGAAAGAGTGTGACTCCAACTCAAAAAAAATTAAAAAAAGAATTATGACATGCCAAATACCATGAAAAAAAGAATAAGAATTCTGGGGGTGTATGTCCCATTCAAGGATGGAGCATACGGTGTGGGATGGGGGGTGGTGAGTTGGGGAAGAAATGAGACTCAGAGCAGAGCCATGTCTATCTCTGTGCAGAGAGGGGGAGAGGTGGGCTGCAGGTAGAGGGAGCTCTGAATAGGACTGGGTCATCATACTGTCTGGTTCCTTTCCATCAGAGACTCCACCTCAATACTTCATGGTCATGGAGTACTGTGAATTTGGGACCTTGAGGGAACTGTTGGATAAGAAAAAGTCTCTTGAATTCGCTGAACGCATCGCCCTCGTTCTGGGGGCAGCCCAAGGCTTGTACAGGTACCAAGGGGTGAAAGGGCACCATGAAAGGTTGGTTGAGTCTGTCTACACTTCTGATAATCTCAGAGATGATGAGAGAACAGGCTGGAAGTCCCAGATAGTCTCCCTCCCATACACTGTTTAACTATTTACTCTGATTATAGACAGGAAGGGTAAGTAAGTTTAACCCAGGCTAGAAAAAAAATCTAAATGAGGTTTTTAAAAAGGACACTTTTATCACTGTCACAAGTTGAAAACCAGTATCACCTGCCACAAGTAGATGACCACAAGTGAAATCAAAGCAATGTTATTAAATTCTGGCTGCATGAGGCTGCCTGCCAGAAGCTCTTTAATTCAGACCCACATTCTCTTTGTACAAAGAAGATACTAGCAGACTTAAAAAGGTGTTAATGACACCCAACACTCAACTGACACTTTTTCCTTCATGTAATCAGAAAGATTGGAATATATATATATATATATATATATATATTTTTTTTTTTTTTTTTTTTTTTTTTTTTTGAGTCAGAGTCTCGCTCTGTCACTCAGGCTGGAGTGCAGTGGCGTGCTCATGGCCACCACAACCTCGACCTGCTGGGCTCAGGCAGTCCTTCTGCCTCAGCCTTCCAAACAGCTGGTACTACAGGCGTGTGCCACCACACCCAGCTAATTTTTATTGATTTATTGTAGAGACAACGTCTTACCAAGTTCCCCAGGCTGGTCTCAAACCCCTGGGCTCAGGCAGTCCTCGTGCCTCTGCCTCCCAAAGTGCTGGGATTACAGGCATGAGCCACCGCACCTGGCCAGATTGGAATAAATTAAAAGGAGAACAATTTTCCCTCTGTATAATCTTGCATACTACTTTATCCTGTACTTTTGAAATACTATCTTTTATAAAGTTTATTTCTTTTCAACTCCCTAACCTAGTGAGTTTTGTGAGAAGTAATTTTAAATGCTTTTAGTGTCCCATCTAAATGATCTCTGATTTTTTTTTTTACCAACTGTGTCCCCCGCCCCCCCCCACGGCCCCCTCATGCTTTGCTGCTAAAAGTTCACAACTGCAGTCTTCAGAGAATTACCCATGGGCACAAAAGCCCCCTTACCCTTATAGAAAGCTAAAAGCACTCATCAGTTTTGTGTCTACCCATCCCTGCCCTCTTCCACATGGTCCATAGCCATTGACTAACTGGTGTGAGTACAAAAGTCCAGCTCCTTTGCCTCACATGGGATAAAACCTAGGTGCAGTTGTGTTCTAGAGGTATCCCTAAGATCAAGCTGATACTAGGACTTTATAGGAAATCACACTCTTGCTTGATTTCTTCTCCTTCCCTATCCTGCTTCCTTCACTCACTGGTTCCCTGGGAGCACCTTCTTGATAAATCTCTTGTGCCCAAATCCTTGGCTCATGATCTGCTTCTGGGAGTACCCGACTTCAAGCAGACACCATGACCACAAGCTAACCCAGGACGCAGGGGCTTCGTTAATCCAAAGGTGCTTGCCTCTATGTCAGTGGGAACCCTAGCCTCACATTCTGTTTTGAACAGAAGGGTCCTAGGCAAGGTTCAACCATCCAGCCATGCCTCCGAGTACTTGGGTCTCCCCAGCACTTTCCAGGCAAAGCACCACAGAGGCACCTTTGTCCTTCTTTACCTGAAGTGACCTCTGGTGCCATATTGCACACACTCCACAAGCATTATCACACCCACCATCCGTGATGCATTTTAACTCTGCCATACATTCACAGCACACAGTAGACAAATCTCACCTCTGCATCCCAGTTTTCCCTCTTATCTGTGGTTAGCTTTCTATGAGAAAGGCATGGTACCGACCAGCCTCATTATCCCAGTAATAGCCATCAGGCGCAGTGGCTCACACTTGTAATCCCAGCATTTTGGGAGGCGGAGTCAAAAAGATACCCTGAGCCCAGGGATTTGAGACCAGCCTGGGCAAGTTGGTGCAACCTCATCTCTACAATCAATCAATCAATCAATCAATTAGCTTAGCATGGTGGCATGCCCCTGTAGTTCCAGCTACTTGGAAGGCTGAGGTGGAAGGCTTTCCTAAGCATAGCAAGTCGAGGCTACAGTAGCCATAAGTGTGCCATTGCACTCCAGCCTGGGCAACAGAGTGAGACTCCAACTCAAAAAAAAAAGAAATTGTCAAACACCCCCAAGAAAGTCTGTGCAAAGGTCCTTAATACTTTCCACCTTTGGGCCATTGTCTTGCTAAGCTATGGTGTGGTCACGTGGTCACGTGCTCTCTGAGCTACGCCCAGGCCATGTTTTCTTAAGCTTTGGCTCCCTCCCCTACCTTGAGGAGGTGAATCTCCTCTCTCTTTCTAATTTACTTTTAAATAAACTATATTTTCTAATCTAAAATAAATACTTTTCACCTTTGGTTGCATCAGGCTACACCATTCAGAAACGCCTGAACTCCACAGAAATATCAACAGCACGAGCTTCCTGGTCGCTGAAGGCTACAAAGTGAAGGTGAGTGCACCTTCTAGCGGGCTCATTGGGTCAAACCTGCATGACTGCTAGAGCTAGGAGAGGGACACAAGTGTCTCAGAAAAGCTGTGCTTGTTTGTGTCTCACCTTAATTTTTTTTCCATTGCCAGATGGGTAATGATAAGGTTTAAGGGTGGCATATCTCACACATACTTGTGAATACCCAACCCCATGCTTATGAACTACAAAAGGATCTCTCACCTTAATTTTCAAACTGAGTTCAACTCTGTCCCCACCTGTATGGCTTTCTGTGTGCCCACCACAGGACAGACTCAAGCCTTGCCTCCTGTTCTCATGCCTGCTTTCCCTCATGGCCCACATAGCAGGGATAGGCTAAGAGTCATTTCCCCTTAGATGTTTGGAGGCCACTTCTGTCCCTACAACACCCACTAAGCATCTTCTTACAATCTTGATTAGGGAGCCAGACTCACAGGACTGCCTTAGGCCACACTCGGCATTCAAAGTCACTTAGAAAGTTATCCTACAAGCCAGGCTCGGTGGCTCAGCCTGTAATCCCATGCCTTGGGAGGATGAGGTGAGTGGACTGCCTGAGCCCGCGGGTTCGAGACCCGCTTGGGCAACTTGGTGAGACCTCATCTCTACAATAAATCAAAAAATTAGCTGGGTGTGGTCGCGCGCGCCTGTAGTTCCAGTTACTTGGAAGGATCGCTGTAGCCCAGCAGGTCGAGGCTGCGGTGGCCGGGAGCAGCCACTGCACTCCAGTCTGGACAACGGAGTGAGACTCCAACTCAAAAAAAAGAGAAAGGTATCCTACAGAAAACGCAGATATCAGCAGCACCAAACCCTTCCATCTGGTGGATGGAGATATTCTCTTTGTCCCTGCCTCAGGTGCTGGAGAAAAAGACCTTCATTAGGCTTGGAAGCCCCATGACCTACAGGAGTATCTCTTGTAACAACACCGCAGGCATGCCTTCCACTGTTCCTGCAAGGGACATGTCAGTTGCCAGTTATAGGAGTTGCCATAAATCATGGCATTCCTATCAGCTATTTATTGCATAGTACTCTTACCCCCTTAAATTTCCATCCAGAAGCAATCTACCAATCAGCAGTCATTTTTTATCATCAGCAATGTCACTAAGGAGCATAGGTGACATCCCAACTTTATCAGATGTCCAGGGGAAAGAGCTAAAAAGTTAACCAGAAGTCAGATTTTTATACTGACGAGGAAAGGGTTTTGTGAACTCACTGTCTACAATTCCCCAATGCTAAAAGAATGTTTTCTTTATCATCCATAGATGGTTTTCTTTCTTCCAGTTTTGTGAGTGTCAGGGACAGCCCTCAATTAATAGAGGACAGGTCTTTTTTTTTTTTGAGTCGTAGTCTCACTCTGTCGCCCAGGCTAGAGTACAGTGGCATGCTCACAGCCACTGTAGCCTCGACCTGCTGGGCTCCGGCGATCCTAACATTTCAGCCTTCCAAGTAGCTGTAACTACAGTTGTGCACCACCATGCCCAGCTAATTTTTTGATTTATTGTAGAGAAGAGGTCTTGCCATGTTGCCCAGGCTGGTCTCAAACCCGTGGGATCAGGCAGTGCTTTCGCCTCTGCCTTCCAAAGGATTCAGATCACAGACATGATCCACCGCGCCCAGCAGAAGACAGGTCTTTTTTGCCTTTC
The DNA here is from genome assembly GCF_000164805.1 of Carlito syrichta. Lineage (NCBI taxonomy): Eukaryota > Metazoa > Chordata > Mammalia > Primates > Tarsiidae > Carlito > Carlito syrichta. The sequence continues at coordinate 147,458 of NW_007253835.1, read as the reverse complement.
ACATGCATTTCCCCCTTGCTGATAGTGATATAAGTACTCCCAACACCCTGAGACTACACTGCTCTCATTGATGGTCCTCATGTGCTGTAACATATTCTGTTGCACCTGTCATCCCTGATATCTGGTATGGCGCTAGATGTCAGAGAATGGCAGTGCTCAGTAATATGTAAGAGGATGAATGGAGAAAGGGGGATGAACCATCTAAGTGTCTTTTTCTAACGCTGAATTGAATACCTGGCTGAGTTTGGGGCTGGAGCCTTCTGCACACTGATGGTGCTAATGGCAAGTATATATGGAGAAAGAACATACATATTCTCACTGATTGTACTATGGCTTGTTCTTCTTCTTCTCCTTTTTTTTTTAAAGACAAGGTCTCACTCTGTTACCCAGGATGGAGTAAAGAGGTGAAATCATAGGTCACTGCAGACTCAAACTCCTGGGCTCAAGCGATCTTTCTGCTTCACCCTCCCGAATAACTGGGACTACAGGCACATGCCACCATGCCTGGCTAATTTTATTTTTGTTTTATTTTTAAGAGATAAGGTCTTGCTATATTGCCCATGCTGTCTCAAACTCCTGGTCTCAGTCAATCCTCCCATCTTGGCCTCCCAAAGCACTGGTATTACAGTCATGAGGCACTGCAGCGAGCCTATGGCTTCTTTAAGAATACTGCATAGGCTGGGTGTGGTGGCTCACACCTAAAATTCCAGCACTTTGGGAGGCCGAGGTGAGAGGCTTGCCTGAGCCCACGGGTTCAAGACTAGCCTGGGAACTTGGCAAGACCTCATCTCCACAATAATTTTTTTAAAAAATTAGCCAGGCTTAGTGGCATGTGCCTGTAGTTTCAGCTATTTGGAAGGCTGAGGTGGAGGAATCATCTGAGCTCAGCAAGTCGAAGCTGCGGTGGTTGTGAGCATGCCACTGCACTCCAGTCTGGGAGACAGAGTGAGAATCTGATGCAAAAACAAACAAACAAACAAAAAACTTCATGACTGCTGGGCACACGCTGTGGATCACACTGTAATCCCAGCATTTTGAAAAGCTGAGATCAGAAGACTCCTGAGCCCAGGGTTCGAGACCAGCCTGGGCAACTTGGCAAGACCTCATCTCTACAATAAATTAAAAAATTAGCTGGGCAGGCAGTGTATGCCTATAGTTCCAACTACTTGGAAGGCTGAGGTGAAAGGATCATCTGAGCCCAGTAGGTTGAAGTTGCGGTGGCCATGAGTATGCCACTGCACTCCAGCCTGGGTGACAAAGTGAGACTCCAACTCAAAAAAAAAAAAAAAAAAATACTGCATGACCATGCAGGATTGGCAAGGATCATGCATGTCAAATCTAAAGGAACAGGATGGCCACCCACTAGGGTCAGGTAGAACAGAGGAAGATGCCCCTATGTCATTTTCTCATCTACTTCTAGGAGAAAGCAAGCCATGTGGTGGTTCTGTGTACCCTTCTCCACCCCTACTGAGTGAAGTTCAGTCCTTGACTGAGAAACCACTATATCAAATATAGTCATACTAGTAACATCTGCAATGTAGCAGGTCATACAGGTACTTTATAACCGTTATCTCAAATAATTCTTACTGCTATCACTCCGTTTTGTAGAGGAGAAATTTCTTTGTGTTTCTCTTGGTCACTGCACTATGATAAGTTGAACCCCTAATATTAACCAATAGAGTGGTCACATAGAAGACACCATAGGAAATAAATCTCTAAGGTAAAAGACAATTCCTTGACAATTGTGTGTAGCACCAACCCCCTGCCCTCTACCCCTCTGCCCAAGACCTTGCTGTTTCTTTCTGTTTTGTAAACCACCTCTCTATCTAGCTTGCAGGATTTGAGTTGAGCAAAACACAGACATCCATCAATCGGGAGATTAAACAAAAAAAGGCAAAGAATGTCAACTCTTCAGCATATATCTCCCCTCAGGGACTGGAAAATGTGTTTCATAAATATGACATAAAAGCTGAAATATACAGGTATGTTCATGTTCTTGTGCAGATTCTATAACTCAGATGAGCAGGACAGGAAAGTTGAAGTTAAACTCCTTCTCCAAGGACCATCTTCTCAACTTTGCTGAGAGGAATTGGGTGGTAATCAGAAAATTCACTGAGTGTTCTGGCAATGGGAAGAGGGAAACTTATTATAGTTGCTCAGTTTCTTGGTTTTATTTTAGCTTTGGAATTGTCCTCTGGGAAATTGCCACTGGGAAGATCCCGTTTAAAGGTAAAGAATGTGAAGGCTGGTTCAGCTGATGCTCGGATTGGGTCCCCTTCCAACAGACTAGAAATTCCCCATTAGTGCTGTCCCGGGAGCATTGTTCACCAATATGGGAAGTGCCTGGGCGGTTTAGTGGAATCACTGGAAGCGCTTGTTGTTTCCATACTCAAAGTTCCTAGTTCTGATGCCAGATATCAGCATCCAGAGAAATGTGCAAGTACAGAGTAATTGTTTTGGGGGGGGTCAGAGTCTTACTCTGTTGCTCAGGCTGGAGGACAGTGTGGCACAATCATGGCTCACCATAGCCTCGGCCTCCTGGACTCAGGCCATCCTTCTGCCTCAGCCTCCTAAGTAGCTGGGATTTCAGGTGTGCACCACCATGCCCAGCTAATTTTTTTATTTTTGTAGAGATGAGGTCTGACTATGTTGCCTAGGCTAGTCTCAAACTCCTGAGCTCAAGCAATCCCTTTGCTTCAGTTTCCCAAAGTTCTGGGAGTACATGCATGAGCCACCATACCTGGCCCAAAGTAATAGTTAAGGTTTCTATCCTCTTATTTCCATGCCAGGCTATAATTCTAAGAATATTCACCAGCTGGTGGCTGTGGACCGGCAGCAAGAGCCACTGGGTGATGACTGCCCTCCAGAGCTGCAGGAGATCATTGATGACTGCCGGGCCTATGAGCCCTCTGCGCGGCCCTCCGTGGATGGTAGGCTTCTTTCTAGTGTAAAATGCATGAGCTACAAACCTATTTCACACTTGTAAAAGATGTCTTTTTCACAAGCTTCTAGGCAGGAGTCTACAACCGTGAGTGATTTTACCCTTCGGGGGACATTTAGCAATGTCTGAAGACATTTTTGGTTGTCACAGATCCAAGAACATAGAATGGGGTGTGCTACTCTAGTAAATAAAGGCCAAGGATGCAACTCAACATCCTACAGTACACAGGACAGCCCTACACAGCAAAGAATTACCTGGCCCACATGTCAATACAATAAATGTGCTACATACGAACGAGTTCTTTCCAAGAGAGCGTTCATAAGTCCAGTTTGTCTGTAAGTCCAACAAAGTTAGCCTAGCTACCCAACTAACACAATTGGCTATACAGTACCAGCTACATCACTACTGCTTTTATACTTGCTTCCAGACAACCTGGGCTTGAAATAAAGATACTGTACTACTATAGTCTATACAGTACTATACACTAAAGTACAGAAAAGCACAACCTCTTGTAGAGGATGCACACACATGACAATGTATCCCACACATGTGAACTAACTTATGTGATTGGGCATGTAAATGCATGTTTGCATCTTTGAAAGTTTGCAACTTGAAGGTTTGTATGTAAGGGACTCACTATAGTGCAGGGCTTCTGCAACTACCCTAAGGGCATTGTTTAGTCTAAAGTGGTTTGGAAAGTCATATTACATTCCTCCAGTCTATTTCTTTTCCTCTTTCCTTCCTTTCTTCAGCCTATTTGTGTTACCAAGTGCAAGTTCATAGGCTGTCACGTAATAGAAATTGACAGGAGGCCAAACAGATTTCCCAGACAAGGCTTTGCTGGGAGACAGCTCAGGGCTGAGGGCTGGCTGGGGCCTTTTATTAGATAAGGGAAGGGGTGTAACATCAAAGGAAAGGCACGTTAACATGATTAGGGAGGGGTTCTAATGCATAAGCTAGTGTAGATACATACTTCTTTGTAAGTCACATGTATAAAATATGGCAGATAAGCCCCACCTAGAGAGGAAATATAATGAAGCAAGTTGGAAACTGTCTGGTCCTTGTACACATGTGGGCAGGAAGCTATCCTCCCAAGCAAGATTTATGGTGAAACATTGTTTATCTTAATGGGTTTTTCAAGGTAATGTCTGTAGGATGGTTCTAACTGAAGTATTGTTGCAAAGTCTGGTGGTTAAAGTATGTGAGGGAGGTGGAGCCCTATCCCTGCTCTGTCTCATTTCCTTCCTTCCTTTTTGTCTGTATCTATTTTGTTTTGGTTTTTTTTTTTTTAGAGCCAAGGTGTCACTGTGTTGTCCAGGCTGGAATGCAATGACGATTCACAGGCATGATTATGGCCTTGGACTCCTGGGCTTAAGTAAGCCTCCCACCTCAGTCTCCCAAGTAGTTGGGGACACGGGTACAGTGGCTCACACCTGTAATCCCAGCACTTTGGGAGGCTAGGAAGAGAAGATTGCTTGAGCCCAGGAGTTCAAGACCAGCCAGGGCAACATGGCGAGATCTCATCTCTACAATAAATAAAGATGTTAACCAGGTGGGGTAGTGCACACCTGTAGTCCCAGATACTTGGAAGGCTGAGGTGGAAGGATCGCCTGAGCCCAGCAAGTTGAAGCTGTGGTAGTCATAATGATGCCACTGCACTTCATTCAACCTGGGCAACAGAGACCCAACCCACACACATAAAAGCAAACCAACAAAAAAATCAAGGAGCTAGGACAGCAGGTATGTGCCACTGCACTGGACTCAATCTTGCTTCTTTTTGTCTTTCTATCTCCTTCCTCTTTTTGTCTTTCTATCTTTCTCCTTCTTTCCCTCCCTTCCTCCCTGTCTTCCTTCTGTCAACATACTTGGGATTTTTTTTTTGATGTACACACTTTTCTCTGACATAGCATCAGCTGCTTCTCCATGGCTTCCTTGCACTGTCTCCCTTACTGGGAGCACCTTCTTCTCCTACTCTAATTCCAAATCTCCCAGACTTCCCACAAAGGCCAGGCAACACAGAGAGAGAGGAGTTCACATGCAACACCCCTGGATTGGGGAAGTGTTTCTACTGATGTTGCTGCAAAGTTCAAAGACACAAAATGAGCTGGCCACAGTAGCTCATGCCTGTAATCCCGGCACTTTGGGAGGCGGAGGCAAGAGGATTGCCTGAGCCCAGGGATTCAAGATCAGCCTGGGCAACTTGGCGAGAACACATCTCTACAGTTAAAAAAAAAAAAGCTGGGCTCAGTGACTCAGCCTGTAATCCCGCACTTTGGGAAGCTGAGGTGAGTGGATTGCCTGAGCCCGCGGGTTCGAGACCCGCCTGGGCAAGTTGGCGAGATCTCATCTCTACGATAAAAAAAAAAAAAAAAAAATTAACTGGGTGTGGTAGCACGTGCCTATAATTCCAGCTACTTGGAAGGCTGAGGCGGAGGGGTCGCCGGAGCCCAGCAGGTCGAGGCTGCAGTGGCTGTGAGCGTACCACTGCACTCCAACCTGGGTGACTGTGAGACTCTGACATTAAAAAAAAAAAAGACACAAAATTATTTTTTCTTATCTTTATCATGATATGTATCATAATGGTAGTGTATAAAATATATATGTGCAGTTAAAATACCAAACTAAAAAAAAATCACATATCTACCCCTTCGTTAAGAAATAGAACACTGGCCAGGTGCGGTGGCTCAGCCTGTAATCCCAGCACTTTGGTAGGCTGAGGTGAGAGGATTACCTGAGCCCAGGGGTTCGAGACTAGCCTGGGCAACTTGGTGAGACCTTGTCTCTACAATAAATCAAAAAATAAGCCGGGCATGGTAGCGCACACCTGTAGTTCCAGCTACTTGGAAGGCTGAGGCAGAAGGATCACCTGAGCCCAGCAGGTTCAGGTTGTGGTGGCTATGAGCGTGCCACTGTACTCCAGCCTGGGCAAAAGAGTGAAACTCCAACTCAAAAAACTCGGGCGATCCTTCTATTTCAGTCTTCTAAGTAGCTGGGACTACAGGCGTGTGCTACCACACCTGGTTTTTGTTTTTTTTTTTTTTTGTAAAGATGAGGTCTTGCCAAGTTGCCCAGGCTGGTCTCAAGCCCCTGGGCTCAAGCAGTCCTCTCACCTTGGCCTCCCGAAGTGCTGGGATTATAGGCATGAGCTACCACACCCAGCCACCCTTGCTTTTCATATTCCTCTTTCTTCCAGAGGTAATACCATCCTAACTATTGTAGTACACACTTATGTATATATGTATTTATAGTTTTACAACCTAGATGCACTATATTATTTGGTGTCTCATGTATAGGGACTTTATATAAATTGTACCATACTATATTCTGCCATGACATGCTTTATTTTCTTAACATTGTGACTTGAAATCCATCAATGTTAATGTGGTAGTTTCAATTCACTCATTTTTCCTGCTTCCTAATAGTTCATTAGGTAACCATGTACTTTACTTAGCTATTCCACTGTGGGATGAGTGTTTTTTTTGTTGTTGTTTTGAGTCAGGGTATCTGTTATCCAGGCTGGAGTGCAGTGGCATAATCATGGTTCACCACAGCCTTGAGTTCCTGGGCTCAAGCAGTGCTCCTTCCTTAGCCTCCCACGTTTCTGGGACTACTGGCCCATGCCACCACGCCCAGCTAATTTTTTTTAATTTTTTCATAGAGACAAGGTCTTGCTATGTTGCCCAGGCTGGTCTCAAACTCATGGACTCAAGCAATCCCCCTATCTCGGCCTCCCAAAGTGCTGGGATTGAACTGCTGCGCCCAGCCTGGAATGGACATTTTAGTGGCTTCAGTATTTAATTCTTTTAAAAAAATATTTCCCCTTTAAACATTGTTGTGTACATCTCCGGGGCCACACATGCAAGAGTTTTTTAAGTTATAGACATGGGGGTGGAGGACACTGATTATTAAAGATCAAGTGCCAGTCCGAGTGTGGTGGCTCATGCCTATAATCCCAGCACCTAGCCGGGCTTGGTGGCTCAGCCTGTAATCCCGTGCCTTGGGAGGCTGAGGTGAGTGGATTACCTGAGCCCACGGGTTCGAGACCCGCCTAGGCAAGTTGGCGAGACCTCATCTCTACAATAAATTTTTTTTTTTAAATTAGCCAGGTGTGGTAGCGCGCCTGTAATTCCAGCTACTCGGAAGGCTGAGGGGGAAGGATCGCCAGAGCCCAGCAGGTCGAGGCTGCGGTGGCCGGCAACGTGCCACTGCACTCCAGTCTGGGTGACAGAGTGAGACTCCAACTCAAAAAAAAAAAAAACATCCCAGCACTTTGGGAGGCCAAGGTGAGAGAATTGCCTGAGCCCATGAGTTCGAGACCAGCCTGGGCAACTTGGCAAAACCTCATCTCTATAATAAATTTAAAAATTAGCTGGGCATGGTGGTGCATACTTGTAGTTCCAGCTACCTGGAAGGCTGAGGTGGAAGGATTGCCTGAGCCCAGCAGGTCAAGGCTGCAGTGGCCGTGAGCATGCCACTGCTCTCTAGCCTGGGCAACAGAGTGAGACTCCATCTCAAACAATAAAAATAAAAAATAAAAAAAAGATGAAGTGCCTTGAAAAAGAAACTAAAAGGGCAAGCATCCAAACTCAGGACATTGTTCCTACTTACAGAAGTCTCTGGCATGAGGACTGTTCTTCAAGGCCTTCTCACAGGTGGCCCCTTGGAAAACACTCTCACAGTACCTGAGAGGGTGTCTTATCCATCTCTCCCCTCCCTTCACCCATTTCCCTACCTTTCAGAGTGAAACATCAAAGTCATGGTCTAGTTTTCATCTGAAACCTTCTCTTTGGCACTGCAGAGCAGAAGAGCAGATTTGCTAATGCTTCCTGAAGATTTGGTATTTGGGGTGAATAAGAAGCTGATAATGACTTATATTGTGACTTCCTCTCCTTCAAAACTCTTCTTTGTCTTCTTTTTTCCTCTGCCAGTCTTACTTAGAACCCAGGACTAATTAACACAAAGTGGTGAGTTTATCTCTCCTGAGGTGTATTTGTGTTTTTTTGTTTGTTTGTTTATTTTGAGTTGGAGACTCACTCTGTCGCCCAGACTGGAGTGCAGTGGCTGCTCCCGGTCACCGCAGCCTCGACCTGCTGGGCTGCGGCGATCCTTCCACCTCAGCCTTCCAAGTAGCTGGAACTACAGGCGCGCGCTACCACAGCCGGCTAATTTTTTATTTATTGTAGAGGTGAGGTCTTGCCAAGTTGCCCAGGCAGGTCTCGAGCCCGTGGGCTCAGGCAATCCACTCACCTCAGCCTCCCAAAGCACAGGATTACAGGCTGAGCCACCGAGCCCGGCTTGTATTTGTGTTTTAAAAGTTGATTGAGTAAAAGAACTTCATATCACAAAGGCATGAGTGCATATGGTGGTTTAGGTACTGCCAGACCAGTGGGTTATGCGGTTTCTACACTATTGTGTGGTGTGGAAACGTCTTGATGTTTCTAGTTTGGCTCTCAGCTCCTTGCTCTTGTCTAACTTTCTGTTCATTCATCCACAGAAATCTTAAAGAAACTGTCTGTCTTTACTGGCAACCAGAATGAAAACCAAGAGTGCCTGAACTAGAAGCTGGGAGAGATACAAACTGGACATCTCTCTCTCATATTCTTTGTCATTGAGTTATTTGGGGGTGGAGAGGCAGCATTTCTCTATTACAAATAGAAAATAACTCCAGTCATACAGAACACAATCCCATTCCAAGTGATATTTCCAAATATACACCTCTGATAGTGACTTTGATAGATGGCTTGCACAAGTGTATCTCTATGTCCACACCTCTTGGCAATGTAAATTCACAGCTCCTCCCATCAAGAAGTAGAATCCAGGCCGGGCTAAGTGACTCAACCTGTAATCCCAGCACTTTGGGAGGCCGAGGTGAGTAGATTGCCTGAGCCTGTGGATCCAAGACTAGTCCAGGAACTTGGTGAGACAATAAAATACAAAATAGCTAGGTATGGTAGTGTGCATCTGTAGTTCCGGCTACTTGGAAGGTTGCGGCGGAAGGATCTCCAGAGCCCGGCAGATCAATGCTGGGGTGACCGTGAGTGTGCCACTGCACTACAAACTGGATGGAGTTGGAGACCATCATCCTTAGTGATCTATCACAGAAGCAAAGAACTGAATACTGCATGTTCTCATTCATAGGTGGGCCCTGAACACTAGTCACACTAGTACAAGGGAGGGAGTGGTAGTTACTGGGCACCACAAGGGTGGTGGAGGAGGGGCACGGCACATAACAACACAGAGTACCTGGTTCTGAACCAGGGGAAGTGAGGACCAATTGGAAGGCCAAACTTTACCTGCATGCAGCCTATTCGTGTAGTTAACCCTTACTTGTACCCCACATCTCTATAATAAAATAACATCGGAAAAAAAAGAAGTGGAGTCTGTTTCCCCACCATTTGCATCTGGGCTGGCATTGTGACTTGATTTGGTCAATAGAATGTGGAAGAAGTAACGGTGTGCCAGTTTCAAGCACAGGCTTCAAGAGACGTTATAAATATCTACTCCCTCTCTTGGAACCCTACCTAGCCACGAAAAAGCATGCCGGCAGACAAGAGATCACATGGAGTAGAAACAAGCTTTCCCAGCTGAAATCATACTAGACCAGACAACCTAACAGCTGATCTATGCTACATGAGTGAGCCCAGTGAAAACCAGAAGAAGCACCCAGTTGAGCCCAGCCCAAGTTGCCTATTCACAAAATCATGAGCTAAATAAATTGTATGTTGTTTTAAACCATTAAGTTTTGGGGTGGTTTGTTACACAGCAGTAGTAACTGAACATATGCTATTAAAACCTTTCTTGCCCACTGAACTATGTACAAACTCCCTATCTGGATACACAGAACCTTTTATCTCTGACCCCAACCTGCCCTTCCATATCAGGCTCTACCAGCGGTTGCAAACTCTAATGCCTATAGGGCCTAGAAGGGAAACTAAATGAGTTGAGCCTGCAGGAGACTTCAGTGAACAGATGAGCTTTAGGACGAATAGCCTTTACTTAGCTCTAGTTTTTTTCCGTAGAATGGGATCCCAGTGTTTCCAGAGCTTTCTGTTTTGTCGAAAGAAACTACAGATTTGAATTTTTCTGTAAATTTGTCTCTATTTTTAGAAGTTGGCATCTTACTAACGTGTATTTTAATGCTGATAAGACAAACTGAAGATGTTAGCCTAGGAGCTGCCAGATTTTAATCCCTGCCAAACACAAACCCATGTTTCTGGCATGTGGCCCATTAGTTCTGAATTTTTTATACCTTTGCTCATGGTGTCTCCTTTGCCTAGTCTATACTAACCCTTACCGCTACATGTTGCATTTTTTTTCAAAACTATTCCTAATCATTTAACAGCAAATGTTCTAGGCATTGTTCCAATCACTAAGGAGACGGGGAAAAAAAGAAAAAAAAACCCCCACACACACACACATTTGGCTCTTAGTTGTAGTAATCTTCTCTGGTGGATAAAATTATAACTGATTTGTATGTTTTTAATAAATTTTATTTATCCTTGATTTCTTTTTTAAAACTAGAACATGTCTTTCTGAAAATTAAAAAATACAGAAGAATATGCATTGCCAGGTTGAGCATTTAACACGATTCTTTTCTAGAACTTGTCATTATGTACTATTATTTTCATCTTTAAAAGTATCTGTTCTTTTTATTGTAAGAGTTAAAATGAAAATTCTCCCCCGTAGATGAATTATTCACACTCAGGCAGACCCACAGATAGAGATGGATTTACTGCGAAAATAGTATAGCTTAAGCTGGGCAACATAGCAAAAACTTGTTTCTACAAAATAAAAAGCTGGATGGGATGGCTTATGCCTGTAATCCCAGCATTTTGGGAGGTGGAGGCGAGAGGATTGCCTAAACCCAAGGGTTCGAGACCAGACTTGGCAACTTGGCAAGACCTCATTTCTACAATAATTTAAAAAATTAGCTGGGTGTGGTGGCATGCTCCTGTAGTTCCAGCTCCTTGGAAGGCTGAGGCGGGGGATCACCTGAGCCCAGCAGGTTGAGGCTTTGGTGACCATGAGCGTGCCACTGCACTCTAGCCTGGGCGACAGAATGAGACTCCCACTCAAAAAAATAAAATGAAAAATAAAATAAACATAAATTAGCCAAGTGTGATGGTGTGTGCCTGCACTCCTAGCTACAATAAATCAAAAAACTAGCGAGGTATGGTGGTACACGCCTGTAGTTCCAGTTACTTGGAAGGCTGAGGCGAAAGGATTGCTTGAGCTCAGCAGGTAGAGCCTGCGGTAGTGTGATTGTGCCACTGCACTGCACTCCAGCCTGAGGGACAGAGACTCCGACTAAAAAAAAAATATTTACATTTAAGTTTATGGTCTATTTTGAGTTCATTTATGCATAGGCGCAAGGTGTGGATTATTATGTCTTCAAAGATTTTCTCTTTGCTGTTTTATTTTTCTCCTCCTTGGACTCCAATCACGTACATATTAGACCTCTTGATTATGTCACATAGGTCACTGCAGATCTATTCTCTCTTATCTCTTTTCTATTCTCTGCCATGGCCTGCGCGGCTGCCTTGAGGGTCCCGAGCGGCAAGAGATTAAGAAAGACACAGACACAAAGACAAAAAGAAAAGTTGGGGACAGGTGGGACACTTTCCTCTGATGGAGGAGAAGTGGCCCCCAAACTCAGCATGTTTATTTTATAATCAAGCACAAAGAAAGCTAGAAGGACTTCAAGGTCTGTGAGGGAGCTATAGTGGAATTTTTTTGCTACCTAAATGGCAAGCTGTTCTGCGGTTATCTTGCTGTAGCTAAGGCTTTATCTGTACTATGTGCACCCGGATGTGTGGGCATCTGAGACGCCGTTTCGTGTAGCAGGCTGCATCCCCTGCCTTTGGCTAGGATGCAGAGCTATCAAGTGAGAATTTGCCTTCGCTTGGGGCCCTGCCTTGGTCAAGGCCTGCTGTCCGGACAGCGCTCATTCGCTCCCCACAGTTCTCCACCTCCCTACACTTTTGTTCTTCAGACTGAATAACTATTGCTCTATCTTTGGTTTAATTGATTCTTTTTTCCTCCTTTCCAACCTTCTGTTAAGCTCATCCAGTGAATTTTCAAGATGAGAGACTGTATTTTTAAATTCTAGAATTTCTAGCCAGGCGCAATGCCTCACACCTGTAATCTCAGCATTTTGAGAGTCAGAGGTGAGAAGATTTCCTGAGCCTAGGGGTTCGACACCAGCCAGGGCAACTTGGCGAGACTTTGACCTTACCAAAAAAAATTTTTTTAATAGGGATCAAATGGAAATTCTAGAATGTATTATTTATTTATTTATGTATTTATTTATTTATTTATTTATGTCAGAATCTCACTCTGTCACCCAGGTTGCAGTACTCACAGTCACAGTCACCTCGACCTGTGGGCCTCAGGTGCCTCAGCCTTCTGCCTCTGCCTTCTGCTCAGGTGCCTCTGCCTTCTGCCTTCTGCCTCAGCCTTCCTAGTAGCTAGAACCACAGGCATGTGCCACCTGCCCAGCTAATTTTTTTGATTTATTTAGAGATGAAGTCTTGCCAATTGCCCAGGCTAGTCTTGAACCCCTGGGCTCAAGCAATCCTCTTGCCTCCGCCTCCCAAAGTGCTGGAATTACAGGTGTGAGCCTCCACGCCTAGCTAAAATTGTTTTTATTCTCTGCTGAGATGTCTTATTTATGTGTTCTATTGTTAAGTGCATGTTTTTCTTAATTTCCTTGAGCATAGTTAAAATAGCTTTCAAATTCCTTGTCTGCTAAATCCATTATTTGGATCATCTTGGAGTTGGTTTCCATTGATTGCCTTTTCTCTCCATTATGGATTATGTTTTCACGTCTCTTCATGTCTCCAGTAATTTGGGATTATTTCCTGGAATTATGATTGACAGTTGTAGAAAGCCTGAATTCTGTTATATTTCTTTAAAGAGTCTTTTTTAAAAAAACAAGCTGGACTTGAACTCCAAACTCTATCTCTCCTGCACACACTTGGCAATATCTGAAATCTCAGTTCAGTCTTTTACATTTAACTGGCTGCTTGAACCCTGCTTCACACATACCTGATTCAGAGGTTAGATAGAGATTTAGACAGAGATTATATACAAAACTGGGGCTTTTCCTCCCAGGCCTTCTCTTTTCATGGATTTTTTCCCTCTGAATCTATTTATTTATTTTTTTTTGAGTCGGAGGCTCACTCTGTCACCTGGGCTGGAGTGCAGTGATAGGTTCATGGCCACCACAGCCTTGAACTGCTGGTCAGGCGATCCTTCTGCCTCAGCCTTCCAGGTAGCTGGAACCATAGGCACGCGCCACCACGCCTGGCTGATTTTCTTATTTATTGTAGAGACGAAGTGTCGTCTCACCAAGTTGCCCAGTCTGGTGTCAAACCCCTGGGCTCAGGCAATCCTCTCACCTCTGCCTGTCAAAGTGCTGGGATAACAGGCGTGAGCCACCCCGCCCAGCTCCTATGACTCTTTAACTGCTATAATCCCTCCAAACTTTGTTTTCTAATTTTTTTTTTTGAGTTGGTATCTCATTCTGTCACTCAGGCCGGTGTGTGATGGCACAGTCACAGCCCACCTCAGCCTCCATCTTCTGGGCTCAGGCAATCCTTCTGCTTCAGCCTTCTGAGTAGCTGGGACAACAGGCATGTGCCACCACATATGGCTAATTTTTTCTTTTTTTTTTTTTTTGTTTAGTTGGAGTCTCACTCTGTCACCCAGACTGGAGTGCAGTGACTGCTTCTGGCCACTGCAGCCTCGACCTGCTGGGCTCCAGTGATCCTTCCACCTCAGCCTTCCAAGTAGCTGGAACTATAGGCGCATGCTACCACGCCCAGCTAATTTTTGATTTATTGCAGAGATGAGGTCTCTCCAAGTTGCCCAGGCAGGTCTCGAACCTGTGGAATCAGGCAATCCACTCACCTCAGTCTCCCAAAGCGCTGGGATTACAGGCTGAACAACCGAGCCCGGCTTAATTTTTTAATTTTTGGTAGAAATGAAGTCTTGCTTTGTTGCTCAGGCTGGTCTTGAACTCCTGGGTTCAAGGAGTCCTCCTGCCTCGCCCTCCCAAAGTGCTGGAATTATAAGCATGAGCCACCATGCCTGACCTCTTTTCTGATTTTTAATCAAACCAAACTGAGAGTTTCTCTCCAAGTTTTAGCTAACACGCATGGTACAGACTGGGACCTATTCTCAGGCTAAAAGCCACAAAAAAAACAGGAAACACCTAATTACCATTTCTTTCTTTCTAGTATAGATTCCTCCTCTAGCTTCTTTACAGCTCCTTTACAGTGCTTTCAGGTCCAGAGCTTTTAGTTTTTGTCTGTTTTAAGTTTTGCCTAGAAGGAGATATTTGGCCTTCATTAGAAGTAGAACCCCTGGCCGGGCTCAGTGGCTCAGCCTGTAATCCCAGCACTTTGGGAGGCTAAGGTGAGTGAATTGCCTGAGCCTGCGGGTTAGAGACCCGCCTGGGCAACTTGACGAGACCTCATCTCTACAATAAATCAAAAATTAGTCAGGCGTGGTAGCACACGTCTGTAGTTCCAGCTACTTGGAAGGCTGAGACAGAAGGATCACCGGAGCCCAGCGGGTTGAGGCTGCGGTGGCTGGGAGCGGCCATTGCACTCCAGTGTGGGTGACAGAGTGAGACTCCAACTCAAAAAAAAAAAAAAAGAAGAAGAAAAGAAGTAGAATCCCTAATTTTGTATTTCTAATTTTGTATTCTTTAAAAGGTTCATTCAGGGCTGGGCGTGGTGGGTCATGCCTATAATCCCAGCACTTTGGGAGGCTGAGGTGAGAGGACTGCCTGAGCCCACAGGTTTGAGACCAGTCCGGTCAACTTGGTGAGACCTCATCTCTACAATAAATAAAGAAAAATGAGCCGAGCTTGGTGGTGCATGACTGTAGTTCCAGCTACTTTGAAGGCTCAGGCGGAAATCGCCTGAGCCCAGCAGGTTGAGGCTGCGGTGGCCAGGAGCAAGCCATTGCCCTCCCACCTGGGTGACAGAGTGAGACTCTAACTCAAAAAAAAAAAAAAAAAAAAATACTGCCAGGCATGATGGCTCACGCCTGTAATTCCAGCACTTTGGGAGGTGGAGGTAAGAGGATTGTCTGAGCCCAGGTGTTCGAGTCCAGCCTGGGCAACATGGTGAGACGTTGTTTCTACAATAAATTAAAAAAATTAGCCAGGAGTGGTGGCACATGCCTGTGGTTCCAACTACTTGGAAGGGCTCAGCAGGTGAGACTGCAGTGGCTGTGAGCATGCCACTGCACTCCAGCCTGGGGGACAGAGTGAGACTCTGACACACACACACACACACACACACACACACACACACACACACACACACAAAAGAAAGAAAGAAAAAAAATACTTTAACCAAATGAAATTTAACAGAGCTTAATTGGGCAAATAATGATTCAACTATTGGGTAGCTCCTAGAACCAGAATAGGTTCAGATGACTCCAGGGTGGCATTTATGAACAGAGCCGGGTGTGGCAGTGTGTGCCTATAATCCCAACTGTTCTCCAGGCTGAGGTAGGAGGATTGCTTGAGGCCAGGAGTTTGAGACCAACCTGGGCAACAGAGCAAGATCTTGTCTAAAAGGAAAAAAAAATTATGAATAGAAAAAGGAAAATGACATACAAAAGTGAGGTACAAAAACAATTTGATTGGGGCCGGGCGTAGTGGCTCACACCTGTAATCCTAGCACTTTGGAAGCAGTGGCAAGAGGATTGCCTTTGCCTGAGGGTTTGAGACCAACCTGGGCAACTTGACAAGACCTCGTCTTTACACTAAATCAAAAAATTAACCGGCATGCGCCTGTGGTTCCAGCTCAAGAAAAAACAATAACAACAACAAAAACAGTTTGGTTGCAGTTTGGTGTTTACCTCATTTGAACATAGTTTGAACAGTTGGCTGCTAATCAGTCTGTTTAGACATTGAATTAGGGTAATTTACTGTGTATGGAGAAAACTTTAGGCCAAACTTAAAATAGATAAGGAGCTCTAAGCTAAACTTAATTTTTTTTGTTTTATTTTTATTTTTGTTAAGCTTAATTTAGCAATACTTTTCACTGAACAACCTTTTGTGTTGTGGACATTTCTTTTACCATGTGAAAGAAACTTTGTGTTGGCTGGGTTCGGTGGCTCAGCCCGTAATCCCGCACTTTGGGAGGCTGAGGTGAGTGGATTGCCTGAGTTGGTGGGTTCGTGACCCGCCCAGGCAACTTGGTCAGACCTTGCCTCTACAATAAAAATCAAAAAATTAGCTGGGCGTGGTAGCACGCGCCTGTAGTTCCAGCTACTTGGAAGGCTAAGGCAGAAGGATCCCCAGAGTCCAGCAGGTCAAGGCTGCGGTGGCCAGGAGCAGCCACTGCACTCCAGTCTGGGCAACAGAGTGAGACTCCAACTCAAACAAACAAACAAACAAACAAAACAGTGAGAATCACTCAAAACTTTTTTCATTCTGTTCCATAATGTAGCTGTTTGCTTACAAAAGAAAATTCCTGTCTCCTTATATTAGCAAATCTAATACTTTAGTAGCTCTCTTAAACGGTAAAAAAAAAAAAAAAGTACAAATGTGAATACCTTTGGTGACAGGTTTGGAGGAGAAAAATACTGAAAAGTAGGTATTTAGATTATTTATGACTTTTTTTTTGAATCGGAGTCTCACTCTGCCCCCCAGCCTGGAGTGCAATGTCACTCTCACGACCACTGCAGTCTCGACCTGCTAGGTTCAGGCGAGCCTTCCGCCTCAGCTTTCCAAGTAGCTGGAACCACAGGCAAGCGCCACCACGGCCGGCTAATTTTTTAATTTATTGTAGAGACGAGGTCTCACCAAGTTGACCAGGCTGGTCTCGAACTCATGAGCTCAGGCGATCCTCTCGCCTCAGTCTCCCAAATAGCTGGGATTACGGGCGCGTATCACCGCGCCCGGGTAATTTTTAATTTATTGTAGAGAAGAGGCCTCGCCAAGTTGTCCAGGCAGGTCTCGAACCCTTGGGCTCAGGCAGTCCTCTCACCTCCATCTCCCAAAGTGCGGGAATGGCAAGCATGAGCCACCACGTCCGGTTTATGACTTTCAATTATTTATACTCTCCTCGGTCACCAATGCCACTGAAAATTGGCAGCTGAGTTAAAATGTTAGCAATGTGCTGTCTGTGCCTGAGGTTATTTTTGGTTTTCCTCCTAAAAGTGAGATTTTTGTCTTTCAGCGAGATGCTTGAAAAATATTTGCTGTTAAGTGTTAGTGCTTTCATCTCCACGCGTATGCCTATGCGTGTACGGGTTGTGTACCCGTATGCAAAACGGACGGGTTGTGTACGCGTATCCAAAACGGACAGAGAAACCCCGCAACCTCCTCCCGCCTGAAAGTTCAAATAAAAAGCGGTAAACATCTTCTTTCCCTACACTCCTTCGGGGCTGGACGCAAAGTGACGGACGTAGATTTTTACCAATTGTAGGAGGCTTCCTTTGCGCGTGGTCCCGCCTAGCCAATTTATGACCGGCTGACCAGTGAGAGTGCCGCTGTTTCAGCTATCCGTTGACTCATGGAAGAAGAAGAGAGGCTATTGGTCGTCGGCTGGAGCTGCTGCCCAATAGGAGCAGGCCAGGCCTACGGCTCTGGCGGGGAGCTTGAGCTGCTCCGGAAGTGGCTGTTGGGGTCTGTGCGTTCGGGGTAATACTGAAGTCGCCACCGGAACTTCTGCGGGCTAGCGAGCCCGGCCGCGCGGCCTTCGGGCTTCAGGTGAGCAGGGCTCTTGCTTCTCCCCAGGTAATGGATCCCTAGCTCCAGAATAACTTCCCCATGCTTGATTTTTGCTTGTGAGGCCCAGAGACGCCCCACGAGGTGGACTGCGCGCGGGCGGGTAACCCGCCGGCCTGACCTTGTTCGCGTCCTCCGCGGGCTATTCCAATATTTGTGGCTGAGAGGCCAGAACCCCCGCTCTTTCGGGGCGAGGGACTGGGAGGCCGGGAACTGCGGGCGATCCCTGGAAGAAGCCAAATTCGCCGCTGCCGGGCCGCGGGGCCGGGGTCGGAGAACTCCGGGCCTTGGCCGCCCCTCAGACTCCTCATCTGTAACTACTCGAACATCACTTAATTTTTAATTTTATCGTAGCGACTCTGGCGTGTTTTATTGCCCCTGCTTTATAGAGCGCTTAGCATACCTGCCTACGGTTCCCCAGGTAGTAAGTGACAGAGTAAGGATTTGAACCGAGGTCTGCCTGACTCCCCCCCCCCATTTCCCCCTTCCCCTCCCGCTGCCGCCTCTCATTCTGTTCGTGGGGACGCAGAGGTCGCCTCCGCGTGTTGTGGGCGTCGATTGGAATCTGAGTGACAAAGCTTGGCAAGATGACAGATGGAAGGTTAACGTTGTAAGCGCCGACACTCATGGCACACACAGAAAATGGCGTGTGTGCTGTATGCTCAAGGCGTGGGGCACCCCCATCAGCCCCCACCCATTGGGAAGCTTAGCTCCAAAACTGCGCCGTTCCACAGAACTTTCTGTGACGATGAAAGTGTTCTCTATGCTGTCCACTGTGGGTTTGGGGCGCTTGAAACGTGACCAGTGTAACTGACTAACTTAATTTGTAAATGTTATCTAATGTAAATAGCCGCAGGTGAGTGAGTGGAGGCTCTGGGAGTACACAGTGCGGCCCGCTAGATTCTGCTCTTTTGGGTCCCTTCCTGTCCTTTGTTTTCAGGAAGGCTGATTTGCTTAATGTCTCTAGGGTACCTCTAGAAGTAAGCCAGTCCTTACGTTTTGAGAAGGAATTATTGGGAGACTGTCCTTATACCCTAGAAACACTTTAAAACCTTTAGTTTAACATTGTTTTAGAGTAGGAGTGAAGAATTTATTTATTCGGCTTGGTAGCTTAATTCCTTTCTTGGATGGTACACTAAAATTGGTAGTAGCAGGGGAGGGGAGGGTACATAACATCACTAAGGGTATCTGATCCTAAACCAGGTGAAGTGAGGACCAATGGGAGGCCTAAACTTCACCTGTACAGTGACCACTTGTACCTAACCCTGAATTGTACCCCACATCTTTAAAATTAAAAAAAAAAATCGTTCTTCTGTAGAGCTTTAACCCTTCAGAAGTTTTGTTATTGTTGTTACCCAGACTGGTGGCATGCTTATGACCACCCGAGCGTCGACCTGCTGGGCTCCAGCGATCCTTCAGCCTCAGCCTTCCAAGTAGCTGGAACTACAGGCACACACTCTCATGCCCAGCCAATTTTTTTTTTTTTAATTGTAGCAATGAGGTCTCACCAAGTTGCCCAGATTGGTCTTGTACCCCTGAGCTCAGGAACTCTCGCTTCAGCCTCCCAAAATACTGGGATTATGGGCTTGAGCCACCGCACCTGGCCTCCTACAGAAGTTTTAGTTGTGTCTGCGTGTGTGTGTGTGTGTGTGTATGTATGTATGTGTGTGTATAATATACACATATATACGCACACACAATATACCACTCAGGGATACAGCACCTGGTATGCTCTTAGTTGTTTGCTTTTGTTTGTTCTATTTTTGAGATGTGTAGAGGATACAGCCAATAGGCACGTAGTACCTGCTGTGAACTTGATGCTGTGGAGGATGCAGTGATGAATCAGAAAGCCCAGTTACCATGGCTTTGCATGTTTTTAAATGTCCTAAAAGTGAATCATAGTGAATTCAGCTGCAACCTGCTTTTTTCTATTCAATGTGATTTTTGAAGAGAATTTTTTTTTTTTTTTGAGTTGGAGTCTCACTGTCGCCCAGACTGGAATGCAGTGGCCGTTCCCGGCCACCGCAGCCTCGACCTGCTGGGCTCTGGCGATCCTTCCGCCTCAGCCTTCCAAGTAGCTGGAATTAGAGTCATGCGCTACCACGCCCAGCTGATTTTTTGATTTATTGTAGAGATGAGATCTCGCTGCCCAGGCGGGTCTTGAACCCTCGGGCTCAGGCAACCACTCACCTCAGCCTCCCAAAGGCGTGGGATTACAGGCTGAGCCACCGAGCCCGTCTTGAAGAGAATTTAATGTTAGGGTTCTTCGTTGGAAGAGAGCTTATGACTACATATTGACTAGAGGCTTTGCTTTGCTTTCTTCCTTTTCCATTTTCTGAGTTTTCTCTTTCTGTTATTTGAGTTAATCATATCTACTTAGTATTATTCTCATATTTACCTGTCCTTTTATTCTACTTTTTGGTGGAGTTCCTCAAATCTTTTAACTAGTTTGGTTTTTAAGTTTGGAATACTTTTGTTATTTGTGCATTGTCTTCTTTCCAAGTTTTTTGTTTGTCTGATTTGGTCTCTTTCTGTCATGTGAGACTTTCCTCAAATGTCAGTGTGTTGATCTTTGACCTCATTTCCTGGAAACCTGATTGGAAGCCCTGCGTGAGTGACCAAGTCTTATCAACTGTTGGGCTTTTACTGCTAGGTTTGTGTACAGAGACCCATTTTTCTTGGGGGATTCACAGCTATCAATCTCTAAAGATCTTTTTTCCTTGGGCTGGTTTTTTTCTAGAGAAGAATTCTTTAATCTCCTGCCTTAGAACATAGGGAATGTATGTAAACCAGAATATTGAGTCCTGGATGTGTGCAGGGAAGAGGAGCTGGGAGAAGGGTTGGAAGTGTCTTCCATTGTTCAGTTTGTGGACTTTCACTTTACCGTTTATTTTCTATTTATTTATTTATTTGTTTTTATTTTTTGAGTTGGAGTCTCACTCTGTTGCCCAGGCTGGAGGGCAGTGGCACGCTCCCGGCCACCGCAGCCTCAACCTGCTGGGCTCCGGCGATCCTTCCGCCTCAGCCTTCCAAGTAGCTGGAACTATAGTCATGCGCTACCACGCCCAGCTAATTTACCGTTTATTTTCTTTACTGTGCTACTCTCCATCCTGTTCCTAAGCCTATCTGGTTCAGACCTCCAGTTTTCTCCAGCATAAGGAGAGAAGGATTTTGTTTTGTTTGGGTTAGCTCATGTCTGAATAGGAGACAAGCCAACTAAAGACTTTTAACCAGTACTCTTCTCAGCTTCATCTTTCTATTTTTCTTTTTCTAGTCAGAGTCTCACTCTGTCGCCCAAGCTGGAGTGTAGTAGCATGATCACAGCTACTGCAACCTCAATTTACTGGGCACAGATCAGCCTTCCAGGTAGCTGGGACTGTAGGCATCCGCCACCACGCCCAGCTAATTTCATTTATTGATTGATTGTAGAGCCAGGTTTCTTCATGTTGCCCAGGGTGGTCTTGAACTCCTGGGCTCAGGCAGTCCTCTTGCCTCATCCTCCCAAAGTGCTGACAGGTGTGAGCCACTGTGCCCAGTCCTCAACTCCAGCCTTCAGTACTGTCTTTTATAGTACTTGGTTTCTATAATCCCTTTAGTGGGAATAAGTTTGCTTCTCAGTAGTACTACCAACCCCGTGCCTCCGACACGCTCTTTGCAAGCACTTGAGTTTCACATTTTTAATTAAGTAGTTGCCAGGCATCAGTTCTCTTTATGGCCTCAGAAAACTGGTTCACATATCCCATATCCCATTTGCATTTGCTTAGTCCTTGTGTATTTACCCTAAAATTTTTTTTTTGAATAGAGGTTCGGGTATGATGGCTCATGCCTATAATCCCAACACATTGGGAGGCAGAGACAAGAGGAATGCATGAACCCGAGTATTTGAGACTAGCCTGGGCAACATGGCGAGACCTCATTTCTACAATAAATCAAAAAATCAGCCGGGTATGGTGGCATGTCCTGTGGTTCCAGCTACTTGGAAGGCTAAGGTGGAAGGATCACCTGAACCCAGCAGGTTGCGGCTACAGTGGCCATGAGTGTGCCACTGCATTCCAGTCTGAGCGACAGAGTGAGACCCCGACTCAAAAAAAAATTGAATAGAGAAAGGGTTTCACTATGTTGCCTAGGCTAGTCTCAGACTCCTGGGCTGAAGTAATCTTCCCGCCTTGGTCTCTCAAAGTGCTGCGATTATAGGCATAAGTCATTACAGTGCTGGCTTTAGGCTTTGGCCCTCTTATCATTCTTTTCCTCTTTCTTAGGTGATTTAATCTGCTCCAGTGATTTTTAAGAAGCGTGACTATTCTGAGGATTCCCATTTCCTTATAAGTCAGATAGAAATAAAAGTGCTTGCCTTACTTCACTAAGTCATCAAGAGGATAAGTTATACTGATGTGCTTTTATTATTTTATTTTATTTTATTTTTTGAGTTGGAGTCTCACTCTGTCGTCCAGACTGGAGTGCGGTGGCCCCCGGCCGCCGCAGCCTCAACCCACTGGGCTCCGGCGATCCTTCTGCCTCAGCCTTCTGAGTAACCGGAACTATAGGCGCACACTACCACACCTGGCTAGTTTTTAATTTTTTGTAGAGATGAGGTCTCGTCAAGTTGCCCAGGCAGGTCTTGAACCCGCGGGCTCAGGCAATCCACTCACCTCGGCCTCCCAAAGTGCTGGGATTACAGGCTGAGCCACCGAGCCCGACCCTGATGTGCTTTTAAAAGTAAGTGGTAGTTTATTGGCAATGGTGTCTATAGAGGTTGGCTCTTTAGATCATTTGTGTCTTGTACATCAAAAAGTGTGTGTTTTTTTGTTTTGTTTTGTTTTGGTTTTTTTTTTTTGAGTCGGAGTCTCACTCTGTTGCCCAGGCTGGAATGCAGTGACACACTCACAGCCACTGCACCCTTGACCTGCTGGACTCAGACGATCCTTCTGCCTCAGCCTTCCCTGTAGCTGGAACTACAGGAGCACGCCACCACACCTGGCTAATTTTTAAAATTTTTATTGTGGAGACAAGGTATCCCCAAGTTCCCAGGCTGGTCTCAAACCCCCGAGCTCAGGCAATCTTCTTGCCTCTGCCTCCCAAAGTGCTGGGATTACAGGTGTGAGCCACTGCGCCTGGCTTATTTATTTGCTTATGGACATATCCTACTTATTATCCATTATTGTCTGTCTTTGCCTCTAGGGAGTCTAACTATATAACAGGTGCTTAAATATTTGTTGAACCCTTGTTTCCTCATAAGTCAGATGAAATGAAATGTTTGCCAGCCTAGCATGGTGGTGCACCCCTGTAATTTCCAGCACTTTAGGAGACTGAGACAAGAAGATTGCCTGATCCCAGGGGTTCAAGACCAGGCTGGGCAACTTGGTGAGACCTCATCTCTATAATAAATTTAAAAATTAGTCAGGTGATGATGCATGCCTGTGGTTCCACCTGCTTGGAAGGCTGAAGTGGAATGATCATCTGAGCTCAGCAGGTCGAATCTGCAGTTGGCTGTGAGCATGCCACTTCACTCCAGCCTGGGCAACAGAGTGAGAATCCGACTCAAAAAAGAAAAGAAAAGAAAATGCTTGCCTTCACAAAGTAATTGAGGGGATAAGTTACACTGATTTTCTTTAAAAACTAGCTGGTAGTTGTCAAACCGATGCAATGGAATTAAATAGGGAAAATATAATGAAAGGAGCATAACAGGTGCTTAGTAAATATTTGGTGAATGGGTTGATATGATGGGAAACAAAAATAATGAAAGAGGATAAATAAAGTCCTCGGCCTTTTTGAGAAATTAGGTAAATGTCTATTTGGGGTGAGCAACTGAGTTAATTTTGCAGTCCTTTGCAATCTGTTATCCTTTGTAACTTGATGCCAAGAAAAATGAATGTTACCTGGTAAAATTAGGTACAGCGTTATATGCATTTGATTTTGGTAAAAGTCCATATTCACCTCAAGACAAAGAACTACAAAGTGTCTGGGAGATTACTTTCAGACCCAACAGTTTAAACCCCTTATTTTATAGATTTTTCTAGTTTGGAAGATGTTACTATGATCACAGGACTTCATGTTTTCAGAGGGCAAACTGGAAAGCTGGTTAAAAGAGCTTGTATGAGGCCGGGTGTGGTGGCTCACACCTATAATCCCAGCACTTTGGGAGGCTGAGGTAAGAGGATTACCTGAGCCCACGGGTTCAAGACCAGCCTGGGCAACTTGGTGAGACCTCATCTCTACAGTAAATCAAAAACTTAGCCGGGTGTGGTGATGCATGCCTGTTGTTCCAGCTACTTGGAAGACTGAGGGGAAGGATCACCTGAGCCCAGTAGGTCAAGGCTGTGGTGGCCATGAGTGTGCCACTGCACTCCAGCCTGGGTGACAGAGTGAGACTCCAACTCAAAAAAAAAAGTGCTTGTATGAGAAAAACAATGGTTAGCAAACTCTTCTGGCTTAAAATAGTAACTGAAATCTTGTTAAGCTTCTCAGTTCTGCTAAGAATGACCTTAAACAGAAATTCAGAGCAACTATCTGTTATAGCATGCGTTTTATCAATTTTACTAATACTTTTTACAAATAATATTTCCAGTGATGGCTCATGAAACAATGGAGTATGATCTTCAGATGCAGTTAGATCATAATGCTGCACAACAACCAGCTCCTGTTGAAGTGGTCAGCAGCCAAGGGAGACCAGTCCTGTTCCAGCCTGTTTCTGTTGAAGTGATCAACAGCCAAGGGAGACCAGTCCTGTTCCAGCCTGTTTCTGTTGAAGTGGTCAGCAGCCAAGGGCGACCAGTTCTGCTCCAGCCTACTCCTGCTGAAGTGATCAGCAGCCAAAGAGAACCACCTTTCCTTCAGCCTGCTCCACAAGTGTCCATTGACCTGACAGAGGAAGTGGAGTACTTGGGAGAAGAAAATGTGGAGAACATCAATCCGAGAGCTTCAGAGCTGCATAGACAATCTGACACTAACCGCACCATCCAATCTTCATTGGAATCCGTGAACAACTTTGTCAGTGGGCTGCAGAGACTTCATGGCATGCTAGAATTCTTGAGACCTCCATCTTCAGGCCACAGTGTGGGGCCAGTGAGAACAGGGAGAAGGAGAGGCTCTGCTTCACGAAGGAGAAGAGCCGGAGGGTCTCAGAGGACAGGCAATGTCAGGTAAATACATGTATAAGTCATGTGATCAGTGGCATACTAGGAAGCTCTGGTCACACCCCCAGTACTGCCAAGGACTGACAGTGTGACTTCTGGCAAGTCAGTCACTTTTCTGAATAAAAGCACTTGCTTTACCTCACTAAGTAATTGAGAGGATAAGTTATACTGATGTGCTTTGAAAAGTAAGTGATAGTTATATTGACAGTGACCTTTATAGAGGTTGACTCTTAAGATCTTTTGTGTCTTACATACCAAAAGGTAGTTCTTAACTTGCAAGTCCACTCAACTCACCCAGGATTCATTGTTCACTGGCACGCCTCTTAGAGGCACAATTAAATGGGCATACTGGATTTAGAGAAGCCTTATGAAAAGTGGAGTGTGAATTAATTTATAGCTCATCTAAGTAGTTGGGAAACATTCTAGCCCTTCTCACCTGAGAATGTGTTATAGAGTTGAAAATCATTTTATTTCATAGTCTTTGATTTGAACTTGCCTCTTGAAGGGCAATATTTTGAAAGGAATCCTGTTTTCTGAGCAAAAGATCTCAACGGTAAGCTTGAAATATTCAGTAAGCCATACTGTAAACAGATGTACTGTTATCCAGGCTTTGTGGTTCCATTTATAAATAAGAGGCGGAATAGATCAAGCATAAATCTCAAGGGCACTAGGATTTTCAGAATGGTGAAAGAACATTGGCTTCAAGCCACCAGACACGATTGCCCCAACAAGATTTGGCCTGTCCTTTGAGCTTTGAAGCCAAGCATTTACTGCTCTGTAGCTATGAAAGTCCTGGATGGCATTTTTTACAATAGAGGTCTGTTTTGTTACATTGAAAATCTGTTGTTTAGTGTAGATACCTTCATAATTTATCTTAGCTATATCTTCTAGATAACGCTGCGGCTATTTTTCTTGACTTGGAATCTCACTCTGGTACCTAGGCTGGCGTGCAGTGGCATGCTTATGGTCACCATAGCCTCTACCTGCTGAGCTCCAGCAATCCTTCTGCTTCAGCCTTCCAAATAGTTGGAACCACAGGCATGTGCCACCACACCTGGCTAATTTTTTTTTTTTTTTGAGTTGGAGTCTCGGTCGCCCAGACTGGAGTGCAGTGGCCACTCCTGGCCACCGCAACCTCGACCTGCTGGGCTCCGCGATCCTTCCGCCTCAGCCTTCCGAGTAGCCGGAGTTACAGGTGCGCGCTACCACGCCCGGCTAATTTTTTGATTTATTGTAGAGATGAGGTCTCGCTTCCCAGGCGGGTCTCGAACCCGCGGGCTCAGTCAGTCCACTCACCTCAGCCTCCCAAAGGCGCGGGATTACAGGCTGAACCACCGAGCCCGGCTAATTTTTTTACTTATTGTAGAGATGAGGTCTCACTAAGTTGCCCAGGCCGGTCTCGAACTGCTGGACTCAGGTAATCCTCTCAATTCTGATTCCCAGGGTGCTAGGATTACAGGCATGGGCTACTGTGCCAGGCCTGCTGCAGCTTCTTTATCAGTACTTGCTGCTTCACCTTTTATGTTATCAAGATGACTTCTTTCCTTCAACATCGTGAACCAGCCTACTCTAGCTTCCAACTTTTCTTCTGCTGCTTCTTCACCTCTCTCTCGGCCTTCATAGAATTGAAGAGAGTTAGGGTCTTGCACTGGATTCAGTTTCGGCTTAAGGGAATGTTGTGGCTGATTTGATCTTATATCCAGACCACTGAATACTATCTCCATATTAGCAATAAGGCTTTCACTTTCTTATCAGTCATGTGTTCAGTGGAATAACAGTTTTAATTTCCTTCAAGAACTTATTCTTTGCATTTACAACCTGGCTAATTTTTTGGTATAAGAATCCTAGCTTTCCATCTGTTTCTGTTTTCTACATGTCTTTTTCACTAAGCTTAGTCATTTCTAGCTTTTGTTTTCCAGTGATAGATGTGTGACCTGAGGAGAGGGAGAAAGATGAGGGGAACAGCCATGGAGTCGAGCAGTCAGAACACATTCATTTATTGATCAAATTTGCCATTTTATATAGGTGCGTTTTTTTATGGCACCCCAAAACAATTACCATAGTAACATTATAGATCACTGATATCATATCACCATAATAAATGTAATAATCATGAAAATGTTTGAAATATTGCAAGAATTCCCAAATGCTACAGAGACTGAAAGTGAGTGCATGCTGTTGGGAAAATGGCATCAATAGATTTGTTTGGCACATGCAAAGCAAAGCGAAGTGCACTAAAGTGAGGTATGTCTGTATACTATTTAAATAAATTAGTATTAATCTGAATTAGATTGTTATTAATTAAGATGTTAATTGTAGGCCCGGCACGGTGGCTTACACCTATAATCCCAGCACTTTGGGAGGCCGAGGTGAGAGGATTGCC